>NC_041220.1:36861218-36862278 GCF_002837175.3 Physeter macrocephalus | reverse complement strand
TCAAATATCACAGACTAAGGTGACCTGCCTGGGCTTCATTCTCACAGACGGTCAGAGAAGCCCATCCCAGGAAAGGGAAGAAGCCATTTGCAGCCTTGCTCCTTCTAAAACTAGAAGAGAGCTTAGGGGTTCCGGGGGAGGCCGGGGGTTGCTGCATCTGGATCCCTAACTACAGTCTAATAGCTGGGCCTCTATATGAAACACTGAAAGGAAAAGATGATGATACTTTTGGATAGAATCCAGAAGGGGCCTTTCAAGAATGGAAAGAGCAGTCAATTAAGACCCTTGCCCTGGAACTCCCTAATTTAGCTAAACCCTTTGACCTTTACATTCCTGGTCTAAGGTGAATCGCCCTTGGAGTATTAGTGCAAAAATTGGTACCACTTGAAATGGAACAATGCAAGAATGCCCTCCAGGGAGGAGAAACTACGGTCACCAAGGGCTTGGCCAGACGCCCCATCCGGCCAGGATACTGGGGTTATCTAAAAACCTGGAAATCAGCAGCCCGCAAGGCCAGCTCCCTCCCAAGGGAGGGACCCCACGTAGTGATCCTAGCCACCCACCTTACCCTGAAGTTGCAGGGGTCGCTCCGTGGGCACACTGACCTCGAGTGAGGAGGCCCTCCAACTCCAACCTCCAGAGAGACAACCGGGGGCAACGGGACCCCATGACGACTCATGTGACCATCACTTAACCTGGAGCTTCTCTCAGAAAACAACAAGAGCGTGCCCCCAAAGAGCAGACTACTGCTTGCAGGACTTACTACACCCAGAGCGGAGCTAATAAGCTTGGCTGGGGAACCGTAAATAACGCTGTCACCATAGAAAAGCCTACAGACACCGCGGTGACGGCGGCCAATGAGACCGGCTGGACTCCTGGCTACTTGAAAAGGCCGTTGAATCAATGGCCCTCATGGTCCTGGATCACCACCGGCCCTGGACTGTCTGGGAGTTGAGCCGGCAGGGCTCTGACACCTGGTGCTGATTGTACGTTAATTCAGGGGCCTAATTGAAGAAAGCGCAGACTACTGGTCAGAGCATCTAGGCTGGCAGAAACCGTC
>NC_041220.1:36843979-36861080 GCF_002837175.3 Physeter macrocephalus | reverse complement strand
TGAGGACTCCCAACTCAGCACGAAGCAGTCACAGAAGAGGGGTCTGCACCCTCAGCGCCCCAACAATGAGGAATGGGGCAAAAGGCAGAGGAGGGGTTTGTCACCGGCAGAGCCCATTAAAAATTCCTGGGAGATAAAAATAGAATCTGGGCAATAAAGTCTAACTTTTTTTTCCTTTGTGCTTTGTCTAATTTCACTTGCTCCTAGGTTTCCACATGCAGAGGTCCCACACCCGGCACTTCAGACCCGATTTCCTAGTGAAAAATGGCTGGGCCGACACCTCAGCTCGCGGGGTCCCGTGCAGACTCCGCGACACAGAGCCTGAGCTCCAGCCAACCCGGCCCTCGACAGCTCCGCCCCCTCCCTCCCGCTGACGCTGCGGGGATCCCTACACAGCAGCCCGGCCCACAGCCCGCGGGGGAGGGCACGCTCTCACCTCTCCGTTCTCTGATCAAAATATAAAGTTTCCTTTGCTTCTGAAACCAACTCAGTCTCGTTCTCTTGGCTCCAGTGACACGGGGCACGGGGACCCTTGTTGGGGCCACTCTGCAGGATCAGTAACAGAAATTGAGAACATTGTACCTTCAATGAACAGATGTGTGAGCGAAACTGTAATTAACACAGATCAGTGTATAAGGCTCGGGTAAAATAAGATGTTTCCAACACTTCCATTTGACATTTCCGTCACTTTATTATAAGCAACATTCTTTTGATCCATAACTTTTGCCTCTCCATTTTTGCCTCTCCATATAAACAAGAATCAGCTTGTCAAAATCCACAAAATAACTGCTGGGATTTTGATTGGGACTGCATTGAATCTCCAGTTAAGTTGGGAAGAACTGACATCTGTAAAATATTTAGTCTTTCTACCTATGAACATGGAATAGATCTCCGTTTATTTAGTTCTTTGATTTTGTTCATCAGAGTTTTGTAGTTTTCCTTATGTAAATTTTGTACATATTTTGTTAGATTTTTATCTAAGTATTTCAATTTTTGTGGATGCTAATATAAATGGTATTAGGTTTTTAAATGTAAAGTTCCTCTTGTTCACTGCTGGTATATAGGAAAGCAATTGAATTTTGTGTGTTAAACTTGTGTCCTCAACACTTTAAATATTTCACTCCACTCTCTTTTTGTTTGTCTTGTTTCTGAGGAGAAGCTGGATATAATTCTTATTTTTGTTACTCTATAGGTAAAGTGGGTACCCCCCCAACCTCTGGCTTCTTTCAGAATTTTCTCTTTGACTA
Organism: Physeter macrocephalus; assembly: GCF_002837175.3. Lineage (NCBI taxonomy): Eukaryota > Metazoa > Chordata > Mammalia > Artiodactyla > Physeteridae > Physeter > Physeter macrocephalus. The sequence goes on along the minus strand of NC_041220.1, from coordinate 36,859,833 downwards.
CCTGTAGTTTGAAAATGATTAGCCTAGCTGTAGGGTTTTTTGTTTGTTTGTTTGTTTATTTAGGTATCTGTCCTGCTTGTTTTCTGAGCTTCCTAGGTCTGTGGTTTTGTGTCTGATATTAAATTCAGTTCTTTTTACTTCAAATATTTCTTATGTTCCTTTCTTTCTCCTCCTTCTGGTATTCCATTACACATATGTTACACATTTTGTAGTTGTCCCACAGTTTTTGGATAATCTATTCTGTTTTTTACAGTCTTTGTTCTCTTTGCTTTTCAGTTTTTGCAGTTTCTACTGACATATCCCCAAGCTCAGAGATCCTTCCCTCAGTCATGTCTAAGTCTACCAGTAAGACCAGCAAAGCATTATTCATTTCTATTACAGTGATTTTATCTCTATCATTTCTTTTTAGTTCTTTCTTAGTATTTCTATCTCCCTGCTTACAATGCTTATCTATTTTTGTATGCTGTCTACTTTATCCATTAGAGCCCTTAGCTTATCAATTATACCTGTGTTAATCCCCAGCCTGATAACTCCAACATCCCTGCTATATCTAGTCCTGATGCTTGCTCTTTCTCTTCAAATTGTGTTTTTGCCTTTCAGTATGCCTTATAACTATTTCTTGATAGCTGGACATGATGTTCTGGGTAAAAAGAACTGCTGTGTTTAGGGCTTAGTAATGTGGAGGTGAGGTGTGGTGGAGGGGAAGTGTTCTCTGGTCCTATGATTAAGTCTCAGTTTTTTAATAAACCCATGCCTCTGGACTGTGAATTTCACAAGTGTTTCTCAGTTGTTTTCTCCCATTTGTTAGGTGGCACAGGATGACTAGAGTGGGCTAGAGTTAGGTATTTCCCTTTTACCACATGGAAGACTAGACCTGACTAGAGTTGGGTTATTTCCTTTGCCCCAGGTCACTTAGGCTCTGATAAAACCCAGCAGGTTTGGTTCTGGTTAATTAGTTTCTCCTGAGGGCAGGCCTTATTAAGAAGAGTGGAGTGCTCTGGGGTATTTTTAAATGGTTCCTTTTCCCCTCTTCCTGCCAGAAGCAGAAAGGAATTTTTCTCCAATATTTACTGTGGGGAAACTGATCAAGCTGCTGGAGGCACTCTCAAAATATTGTGTCCCCTGCTTCCCAAGACTGGGTCTCATTGGAGTTTTTAACTCTCAGAATTGTCCCCATTGAGCTCCAGCTATTCATCTATTACAGTTGAGGTTTTCCTGTCCTGACACTTGTTCCAGCAGCTTCTGTGAGTCTTTGCCCTGGTAAGCAGTGACTCCCTATATTAGCCTGTCTGCCTCTCCAGTCTCATAGGCACTGTTTTGCTCTTTGTCCTGCCCTCTTTATGGATCCAAGAATAGTTTATTTTTCAGTCTTTAGCTTTTTACTTGTGAGGATGGAGTGGTGACTTCCAACCTCCTAACATGTGGAACCCAAATGCTTAGGATAGTTTTCTTCATGTGTCTGTGCTTAGTCTTTGTTGGGCTTCTTGGATATGTGGGTTAAGAGTTTCCACCAAATTTTGAAATTTTTCAGTCATTTAAAAAAAATACATTTTTATGCATTCCTCTCCTTTTGTGACTTCAGTTACATATATGTTAGGCCAATAGAATTTTTCCACATCTCATTTATGCTTGGTTCTTTTATTCAAATTCTTTCTTCTCTGTATGTCTCTTTTTGAATAGTTCCTATTGTTGTGTCTTCATATTGGCTAATTTTCCCATGTCCAATAACACCAGAGCATATTAAAGCTGAGGAACACCTAGAAAACCAGGCTATAGGTTCTTCAGAGGTCTACTTTAATAGCCATGCTTCCAAGAAACTGGTAAGATGGGATATCTATCAGTGGCATCTGAGAGCAGGCTCATATGATGTATGTTTTGAAATTCTGATAACACTGGCAATATTAGAAAAATCTCCATTTTTATACATTATAAAGAATCCTGTATGGAAGAGGATAACCTAATGAACACTTGCTCGAAACTGGGTACCAGCCAATCACAGGACCACACATGTGAGTGGAAAAGCCTTCCCACTTCCCTTCCTCCTTGAAGATGATGAACTTGTCCAGGAGGACAGGATGGAGAGGGTAGTGTTGGTACTATTGATGACAGAATTATGATAAAAGATAGAGGCTATGAGATTTCTAATTGTTGGCCAAAGCAGTAATAGGAAACAGCACCAAACTTTTGACAAGTTCTCCAATGGTGAATAAGAGGATGGTCTCATGTGTAACTAGTCTACTGGCAGATTTTTTTAATGAAGAGCTGGGCCCACTGAATTTAGATTTGGTCTATAATGCTACCCGAAGTCTGAACCTTCAGGGGAATTCTTAGAGAGGTTTAGAGTTATACATGGAGGGATTAAAAAAAATTGTTGTATTTCTTGAATTTGCCCAGTGTTTACAGATAAAATTATGGAGCAGTCAGCTAACACTCTACACAACTGATGGGAGTGATTATGGAATTAAGGTCCTCAAATTGCTGTGCCACTGTGATCACCAGTACTACTACCACTACCCATATTTTTACCAGCAATGCCTTCAAGTTTCTATTCTTCCAGTTACAGATTTATCTGTAACATCACAACAATTCAATTTCAGATTATTGGAAGAAAGTACAATTATTTTAATTTCCAGTTTAGCTGGTAAGCGAGTTGTGTTCCCATAGGCCACCAAATTTTACTTGTCCATCCAAAAGTGGAATAGAATGAACTCAGCACTATGGACCTTGCTTTAGAAGGCTTCAGCAATACTGTATATAGTGATCAAGTGCTCCCATTTCTGTTCCTGTCCCACCTCTTGCAAAACATGTATTGTTATTCTGTGAGGATATATTTTGTTTTCATAAATGGGGCTAAATGTACATTACATCATGATTCTTGCATAATTTTTATAATTCATACTGCTATGTAAAAATCTAGTTTCAAACTGTTACATAGTAGCTCTTAGAGGGTACCCCATGGTTTTAATTACCCATCCACTTTCCTCCCAGTGGGTACTGGGTTACCTCCAGCTCCCAGATGCCATAAATGCTGCTATGTTGGATATGTTCTTTTATGGACCTTATGTGAGAATTTCTCTTTCGGATTTCACCTTCTGTTCATTTCCTGTTTATATTCTTTTTGTTCTCTTGTTCTCAGTGATCTGAAGAAGTTTCTTATTTGTTCTAAATATTGTTGCATCATTGCTTTTAGATTTTGCAAATAACTTCACCCAATTTGTCCTTTCTCTGTTGCTCAGTCCATAGTGTCAGGATTCAGAACCAAATACAGAGGAACCTTGCATAGCTCTCAACTACAGGACTTAAAAGGAATTGTTAGCATCTGTCTTAAACGGTTCCCCAGGAAGCCTAGTTCCATAAAGATATTGGATTGAATGACTTCCCCTAAACCTACAACTACAACCTGAGATGAAAAAGGGGGGCTTAACAATGTTCACAGAGACAAAAGCATGCGGTGTTCCCAGAGGTGTCTTTACTCTAAATGTTTTGGTTTCATGGCCCTTTAAAAAGTCATTTAACCATCACCCCTTGAGAATATGCCTATCTGAGCATATAACCAAGCCATGTGTTATGTCATTAACCATCAGAATGAGGTCAGAGTGAAAAAACAAGAATGCTAGAGAGACTTGGTACATTCATTAGGGTGGGTGTTTAGGGGGTGATTAAGGTGAGTATTCAGAGAAAAAGCATAGAGCTGTTGCTTTCAAGACTGAAGTAGAAATGCTGCAAGATATTAAAAAAGTAGTGTCAGTGAGTTTCCTAATGCTAAACAAATCCTAATTCCTTTGAATACTGATTAGAGTATAACTTAATGGAAGAATTTTACATGGAAATGTTGAAACATAGACTTGGTGCCATGTATTTCTTTCATATTAAACTAAAGTAGTCCATTTAAACTTCCTTTTTCAAGTGGACATATTCCTAATGCAAAAGAACCATTAAATTGACTATGACCTTAGTTTTCATCCGTATGTTTTGGATTAAATTAAATTTTAGTAATGTGGTCATTTTTCTTGTTTTGTTTTATTTCTCACCAAAGAAGTACATATCATTTTGAAAAGGTTCATATTAGCTCAGACTGGTTCTTAATAAAATTATCTACTAACATTTCCATTTACTGAGATGTATTATGTCGTATTTCATGTATTAGATGGCAGTATACTATTAATGCCACATTTATAAGAGAGACATGTATAATAGGAAGATCTAGACATAGAGATGGCCATGGAGGTGGAGCTAGAGATAAAGATAGAAATGAAGATGGAGATAGATATGTTTTTAACTGCAAATATCTAAAAGCATTCTGAAAGTCTGTATCTAATCCCTACATGAAGACACAACCCATCAACAAAAAACCTATTGTTCCTGGACAGCAGGCATTCTATCATCTGTGAGAATGAATTCTATCACTGTGAGATAGAATCTGTTGAATTTGATTTTCATAATGTATAACTATCAGAGTTAAGCTATTTTCAGTCAAAAAAATAGTACTTAATTAAATATTAGCTAAATTACTGATAGTTCTTTTACTGCCTACCATGACTCCTGAAGTTGCTGATTCAGTGAATTATTAAGGCTCTTCTTACAGTGAAATTAATTTTAAGTGTATCTTTAGGATAGAAGTCAGAGCTATTAGCATATATACTTAATTTTTCATTTTACATTAACCTGCAGAACATTGGAAAATATTTTTTAAATAATGGACTTAGAAAAAAACAAAGAATAATTATAAAAGAAATGGAAGAGAAATTAACATCTATTGCTCCCCTAAAGTTGCCAGTCTCTGTATTAAGAAGTTTCATGTATGATATTATGTTTTTTCCACATAATTTTCATACCTAATTCCCACAAAGATCTACATCTCATTTTCCCCCATTTTTACAGAGACAGATAACTTGAGGTAGGTGTACAAAGCCACTGCATGCTAATTATTTTTCTCTTCAACAATGGTGCACAAGTTTTGGAATAACAGGGTAGACATGAGTGGAAATCTCTAGAAATCTCTCCCTCTCCTCCTCCCTCCTATTCTCCCTTCTTCTCTTCTCAATAGACAGTGGCATGTTACATTCTTTTTCTTACCTTTATAAGAACATAAATAACAGACTAAGTTCCAAAGGTCTGAAAGTAGAAGAACAACTTGAATTACTCATTTTGAAAGATGTAAAGTTCCAGGTCTAAATACACATTCTCCTAAATCCAGTTCGCAAAAAAAAATAAAATAACCTTTAAATAAGAACATAAAGAAATAATTGTAGTTAGTAAGAAATATGGCTACAAAATATATTTCTGAACTCTCTTCCTGGCTTGCAGATGGTCACCTTCTCACTGTGTCCTCACATGCTGGAGAGAGGGAGAGGGAGAGAGAGAATCTTCCTCTTTTTATAAGGCCACAGTTCTATCAGAGTAGAGCTCATTATGACTCATTTAACCTTAATTACCTCCTAAAGACCCTACCTCCAGGTACAGTCATATTGGGGGTTAGGACTTCAACATATGAATTTGAGGGGGCAAAAATTCAGTCCATAGCAGCAAGCCAGGAAATATAATCTGGGAATGTATTCCCAGGAAGAAGAGAAAATATGTTTGATAAATGGCTAGCCAGACTCTATAACAACCCACCCTTCTGCTCATCAAATATTCTTTCCACACAAATAACACACTTACCCCTCCCTAAGGGATGGAAGCCAAAGTCCCATCCAGTTACTACATCCAGCTTAAAGTCCAGAGTCTTTGGGTGATGATGTTTCTCTCCAAGTATAAAAATGTCTTCTCACACTCCAGTGACTTATACCCTAAAAATACAAGTTGTCTGCCCCCCCCACCACACACACACTCACTCACATCTAATATATAAGGTATAGCAGGGGCAAGATAGGCACAGTCAACATTTTAATTAAGAAAAGGAAAGAATTGGAGAAATAGTCATGAATCTATAGCAATGATGAAGTTCTTCCAGACAGGAATTTTGAGGAAACTCTCTCCTGGCAGTGAGGGGACTTCCCTGACTCTGCTCTCTGGGGGGAATTCTCTTGTCCATTGTTGTCTGCATTCCCTGGGCCTCACCAAAATTAGAATTTTTACTCTATGAAAGCTCATGTGTAAATGATGAAAACACAAGCCACAGTTTGGGAGAAAATGTTTGCAAACCACATATCTAAAATACAAAGTATTCTTAATTCTCAACAATAAAAAAACAAACAGTATAATTAGAAAATGGGCAAAAGACATGAACAGAGATTTTACCAAAGAGGGTATTCAGATAGAAAATAAGGGCATGAAAACAAAAAAGAGCCCAACATCATTAGCCATTAAGGAAATGCAAATCAAAACCCAAATGAGATATCACTACCTACCTGTCAGAATGGCTAAAATTAAAAAAAGTGACAACTCCAAATGCTGCTAAGGATGTAAAGAAACTAGATCATGCATGCATTGTTGATGGAAATGTGAAATGGTACAGCTACTCTAAGAAAGAGTTGGACAATTTCTTAGAAAACTAAACATGCAACTATCATATGACCCAGCAATTGCACTCCAAGGTATTTATCCCAAAGAAATGAAAACATGGTCACAGGAAAACCTGCACATGGATGTTTACAGTGGCTTTAATTGTAATAGCCAAAATCCTTACTCAGCCCAGATGTCCTTCAACAGGTGAAGGATTAAACACACTGTAGTGCCTCCATACTATGGAATACTACTCAGCAATAGGAAAGGAACTATTGATTCACACACCATCTTGGACGAATCTCTGGGGAATTATTTTGTGTGAAAAAAAACCCAATATGTTACATATTCTATGTTTCCATTTGAAATGACAAAACTGTAGAAATGGAAGACAAATTAGTATTTGCCAGTCTCTGTGGGAAGAGATCAGAAGAGAATGGGTGGACTTATAAAAGAGCAACATGAGGGATCCTTGTGGCATTGTACTGTTCAGTATCTTTACTGTGGTTATAAATACATGAACACACACAGGTGAAAAACTTAAAACACACATATACACAAATAAATAAAACTGGGGAAATCTGAGTAAGACAAAAGAATTTTATCAATGTCAATTTTATCAGTTGTATCAATTGTATCAACCAATATCCTGGTTGTGATATTTTATTATGATTTTACAAAATGTTAAAAATTAGGGGAAACTGAGCAAAGTGCACAAGGGATTTCTCTGAATTACTTCTTACAATAGCATGTTAATCTATAATTACCTCAATTTAAAAAAGGTTATTGGGTAAAAAAAAAAGCTTATTATTGCAAATTATTATACTAGTATTTATAGTGAATAATAACTCTCAAAGATGAATGTGATTCAGTTCTTATTTTCAAGCAGTTTATAATATATTACATATGGTGAGTGGGAAAGGAGCTAGCCTTCATTCTACATGAATGAATTTTTAGCATTGCATGCAAGATTCTCCTTACCTGATTCCAAAATACCTTCCCATCCTTTTCTATTCCTAAGGTTTCCAATACCTCTTTTTTTTTTTTTTTTTTGCGGTACGCGGGCCTCTCACTGTTGCGGCCTCCCCGGCTGCGGAGCACAGGCTCCGGACGCACAGGCCCAGGGGCCATGGCCCACGGGCCCAGCCGCTCCCCGGCACGCGGGATCCTCCCGGACCGGGGCACGAACCCGCGCCCTCCGCATCGGCAGGCGGACTCCCAAACACTGCGCCACCAGGGAAGCCCTCCAATACCTCTTATATTCCAGCCTTGTTTATTTCCCGAATATTACATTCTTCAGACCCCATGCATTTGTTCTTGTGATTCTGTCAAGCAGAAATAACTTTTCCCATTCTCTATTAAAATATTTTAATCCTTTATTGCCTATTCAAATGCCACTGCCTCATTTGAATACCTCACTTATAGTCTGACTAAGTCCTTATTCTACATTCTCACAGTAGGTCGTCTTTTTACTTTGTATCTCATTTTACACATTATTTAATATTTGATTAAACAGGCTAGCTTCCCTCCCTCCTGCCACACGCAGTATATTATAAACTCCTTTAACAAAGAACTGAATCACATTCATCTCTGAGAGTTATTATCCTCTATGACTCCTAATATAGTCCTTTGCATGAATTTTAATATTCACTGAAATTTATTGCATGCTTGCCATCGCCAAGCACTGTTCTAAATGCCTTCCATATGTCAAATAACTTAATCCTTAATAAGGGAGGTCTTATTATCTCTATTTTACAAGTGATGGAACTGAGGCACAGAAAGTTTGTGCATCTTGTTCACGGTCACAGGTACTATATTTGATGTGATTGAGTTCTTATTCTTCACTGTTTTGTAATGCTGCCTCTAACAGCATTCAATGATTGACAGTCTCAGTCTGATATAACTTAAGGAAAGTTCTCTGAATAACTTATTTCAGCTTATTTCCCAGAAAACTAGTATTGTTGATTGCTAGGTATGTACCAGGCACAGTGCCAGCTGCTTTCACACAAATTAGCTCATGCAATACTGGTGTCCCCATTTTATAAATGTGGAAAGTGTAACCTAGAGATATTAAGTAATTTAGCCCACATTGCCCAGCAGGTAAGTATTAGGGCTATGTTTGTTTGTTTTATTTCATTAGGTCAAGGTACAAGTCAGAACAACACAATTGTTTATGAAGTTCGTACCAAACTGATTCAGCCAGTGTAGCCACTAATAATTATCAGGATTTTATATGGATACCAGTAGCCACCAATATGTAACATCTATTAGACATAAGTAAGGCCCTAGGGAGACTCTCCACAATCTATCAGTGTCCTATAAAAATAACTCTCAGACTGAACACCTACAAACATCTATTAGCAAGCAGACAAATAAATAAATAGAAATCTGTTTCACGAGGTCAAATCCCAGCTCTGTCTTTTTAGGTGCTCTGAACTTAACTGACATGAAAGGTTCACTGAAGACAAAACCTATAACATTACAAAGGCAGGGTCAGCTGACCTTGTGTTCAGTATTAGGCATCAAGACTTTTCTGAATAGGAGGCTGCCCAGAGGTAACAGTTTGGAATTAAGCCATAGGCAACATACTACAGGGTACAGACTACTGGTCTGCTCGACTCTTATACTCTATATTTCTGGTCAATCCACATGTCTTCAACACAATTAATTTCACCAGCAAAAACTAATTTCTAACCTTCGTTTTGCTAATCAACAAAGCATCTACTGTTGATTAGAGCTAAAAGTAGTTGAAGAGCTCCTAGGAACTCTCTCCAGGGCCCTTTTGATTAAATGCCACAGCACCACCCCTGTAGTGTATATTCCCTCCTCAGGCAACTCACCGCTGCCAATGTGGATTAAAGCTAATTAATACACTCCCCCATACCACACCATCTCTGATGAAGGATTTAAAAAGTAAATTACCACTGACACAGCAGGCAGAAAACAACAATAAATCCTTTAGTGAAACAGAGTGAATATTGGCAGGGCCTTTCTACCCCACATGGACATTTTGAGACACATGTGTCTCCACCTTGTTCTTGGCCATGCCCAAAGGCATCATCCTTGTCTTCATGGTCATGGCCAGGTCGCTGGCACATCTGTATTCCAGTTCCTGCAAGAGGAAAAGAACTTATGTCTGAGAAAAGTGACTAGTCCTAAAGTTGGAGAAGAGATGTAAGTTGAATACATCACTACCCCTCATGTCTCCCTGGTCCAGGGTTGGTCACATGGCCACACCTAATTGCAAGGAAGACTGGGAAATATTGTCTCTACCTGGATTGACACATACCCAGGAAGAAAGAGGCAACTTGCAGTTGGCTATAGTCTGCCCCTCTGTCCACCCGAGTATCCTACACACCATTCTACCTGCAATACAACACACCACCCATCTCCCAAGGGAAAATACTCAAAATTCCATCCAGTTACTGAAGCCAGCTCAAAATTCAGGATGCCTGAGTGATGAGAAGCTTCTCCATCTTGTCCAGAGTGGCTCTTCAAGCCCAGAAAATGTATAACCTAGAAAGCAGGTTAGATATGTATCTACATACTTCCCAGTAGACACACAACACACCATGAGGACCAAATACTAGCCTGAGCATATCACTTCCTTATAACACTTTGCTAACAGTGTCAAAGGGTCATAGGAAAGCAAATCTTCAAATTAAGCAGTTTGGGTGCTCTAGGTCTCTGAGATCACTGGGAGTGGCTTCCTGAGCTGAGGGAGTTGTCAGTAGCTTCTTGGAGGTTCCTGAGATTTACAGCTGCCTACAGGTGAGCTCTCAAGCACTGATTGGTAAGATCAGCAATGGCAACTTCTCTGCTCTTCACTCCTTTAGTCGTTCCATTAGTTGTGGAAGCGTCTAATTTCCCGTATTAAAATGTTTTATTCTTGGAACTTTGACTTTTATTTTCCTAAGCAAACCCAAACTGTTACACCATATTTCATCAAACCTAAGTCATCATCAAATAGAAGACCTACCATCAATTTTTTCAAACTACACAAAAAGAAAGACTGTTGCTAGGTAAACTATGGTATATCATTGATTGTTAAAACATTCTGATTTCAGATATATTTGAATGTTTAAAATGTGCCTTTTAGAATCATATGGAAAGAGTTAATCCATTTGGAATTGTTTTTTGTGTATGAGATGAAGTAGGATCAGGTTTCATATTTTTCCACATGGATACAATTGTCTCAGCACCACCTATTACAAATAATATCACATTTCTTCTCCCCTGACCTGTAGTGCTATCTCTTTCAAATATCAAGTACCCATACTTGTGTGGATATTATTCTGGGCTCTCTAGTCCATTCCACTGGCTTGTTTCTCTCCACACCAATACAAGATGCCTTAGCTACTATATTGTCAAGAAAAGTTTTGATAGCTAGTGAGCAAATCTTCCCACTTGCTCTTCTTCAGGGTGAGCTTGGCCTTTTGTATACTGTATACATTTTAGACTCAGCTTGCTAAGTTACACACAAAGCACTCTGGGGATTTCAATGGCATTGACTCTAAATGAATTGGCACAGATAGTGCTTAGTCTTCCAATCCGTGAATATAGTGCATCTCTCTCCATTTTTGTAGCATCCTTTCAATAAAAATATTTTTAAATTATTTAAATAATCTTAGAGGCCTGCCACATATTTTGTTGGATTTATTCTAAAATGCTTCATATTTTTAACACTTTTGTGAATGGTATCTTTGTACAATTTAAGTTATGTATGTTGTCTTTGCAAACTCTTGCAAGACTTTCTGTAAATAATGACAGCTGTGTTTCTTCCTTCTAATCCTTGTACCTTTTATTTCTTTTCCTCGCCTTATTGAGCTCACTGAAACCTTGAGTAAAGTGTTGGATGGAAGTGGTGATAGTGAACATGCTTGTCCTTTTCTTGATCATGAAGGGAAAGAACTCAACATCTCACCATTAAGTGTGATGTTAGCTATTGTTATTTTGGAAAATAAGAATGCTACCTTCTCTCTATTCCTAGTTTGCTAAGAGATTTTGTCAAAAAATAGACCATTTTACCAAATGTTTTATTATGTGATGACAAATGTTCAAGGGCATTCCAACCTGCAATATCTTTCTCATCACAAGCCACTTACACAACACATAGTATGTAACACATCATCATTTTTTGTTATGACAGGGTACCATCTCCAGGGACCTATTTCTGAATTTGTTAAACTATTCTAACAAAGATATCCCTGGACACATAGTTGAAATGAGATTGTTCCTTTCTTTCTTACGTAGCAGTCTGTCTGTCTACTCTCACAGGGGTGCTCTGTTCTATGTCATCATTCACTTGAGATTCTTTTGAACACACTAAAGCTTTACTACCTAAGGAAGAGAAAAAGTGTAATAGTGTTTTGAGGAATTCCAACACAAAAATCACTGCTTAAAATGGTCATATGTAATGTGACAGACTGTACTAAATGTCCCTTCAAAGTCTATTCTTCCTTGTTCCCTCTTACATGGCTGCCCAGCTAAGGATGACAGTTCTGAACCTCCTTTGTAGCCAGATGAGGCCACGTGACTCAGTGGGCCAGTGGGAAGAGAGGGAAAGGAAGGCGGACAACTTCCAGGTATCTCCTTTTTATGGACAAGCTGCCTTTCCAGGACCTTGGCTCTTTATTCTTTCCTGCAAACTAGAAGGCAGATACACCAGCAATCCAGTTTTGAACCAGCAGATGAAGATGATGATTGAGAGTGGCAGGGCAACTGGCGGAAACTTGACCTATTCTTTTTTTTTAATCGAAATGTAGTTGATTTACAGTGTTGTGTTAATTTCTGCTGTACAGCAAAGTGATTGTTATACATAAATATACATTCTTTTTTATATTCTTTTCCATTATGGTTTATCACATAATCCATTTGGAATTGTTTTTTGTGTATGAGATGAAGTAGGATCAGGTTTCATATTTTTCCACATGGATACAATTGTCTCAGCACCACCTATTACAAATAATATCACATTTCTTCTCCCCTGACCTGTAGTGCTATCTCTTTCAAATATCAAGTACCCATACTTGTGTGGATATTATTCTGGGCTCTCTAGTCCATTCCACTGGCTTGTTTCTCTCCACACCAATACAAGATGCCTTAGCTACTATATTGTCAAGAAAAGTTTTGATAGCTAGTGAGCAAATCTTCCCACTTGCTCTTCTTCAGGGTGAGCTTGGCCTTTTGTATACTGTATACATTTTAGACTCAGCTTGCTAAGTTACACACAAAGCACTCTGGGGATTTCAATGGCATTGACTCTAAATGAATTGGCACAGATAGTGCTTAGTCTTCCAATCCGTGAATATAGTGCATCTCTCTCCATTTTTGTAGCATCCTTTCAATAAAAATATTTTTAAATTATTTAAATAATCTTAGAGGCCTGCCACATATTTTGTTGGATTTATTCTAAAATGCTTCATATTTTTAACACTTTTGTGAATGGTATCTTTGTACAATTTAAGTTATGTATGTTGTCTTTGCAAACTCTTGCAAGACTTTCTGTAAATAATGACAGCTGTGTTTCTTCCTTCTAATCCTTGTACCTTTTATTTCTTTTCCTCGCCTTATTGAGCTCACTGAAACCTTGAGTAAAGTGTTGGATGGAAGTGGTGATAGTGAACATGCTTGTCCTTTTCTTGATCATGAAGGGAAAGAACTCAACATCTCACCATTAAGTGTGATGTTAGCTATTGTTATTTTGGAAAATAAGAATGCTACCTTCTCTCTATTCCTAGTTTGCTAAGAGATTTTGTCAAAAAATAGACCATTTTACCAAATGTTTTATTATGTGATGACAAATGTTCAAGGGCATTCCAACCTGCAATATCTTTCTCATCACAAGCCACTTACACAACACATAGTATGTAACACATCATCATTTTTTGTTATGACAGGGTACCATCTCCAGGGACCTATTTCTGAATTTGTTAAACTATTCTAACAAAGATATCCCTGGACACATAGTTGAAATGAGATTGTTCCTTTCTTTCTTACGTAGCAGTCTGTCTGTCTACTCTCACAGGGGTGCTCTGTTCTATGTCATCATTCACTTGAGATTCTTTTGAACACACTAAAGCTTTACTACCTAAGGAAGAGAAAAAGTGTAATAGTGTTTTGAGGAATTCCAACACAAAAATCACTGCTTAAAATGGTCATATGTAATGTGACAGACTGTACTAAATGTCCCTTCAAAGTCTATTCTTCCTTGTTCCCTCTTACATGGCTGCCCAGCTAAGGATGACAGTTCTGAACCTCCTTTGTAGCCAGATGAGGCCACGTGACTCAGTGGGCCAGTGGGAAGAGAGGGAAAGGAAGGCGGACAACTTCCAGGTATCTCCTTTTTATGGACAAGCTGCCTTTCCAGGACCTTGGCTCTTTATTCTTTCCTGCAAACTAGAAGGCAGATACACCAGCAATCCAGTTTTGAACCAGCAGATGAAGATGATGATTGAGAGTGGCAGGGCAACTGGCGGAAACTTGACCTATTCTTTTTTTTTAATCGAAATGTAGTTGATTTACAGTGTTGTGTTAATTTCTGCTGTACAGCAAAGTGATTGTTATACATAAATATACATTCTTTTTTATATTCTTTTCCATTATGGTTTATCACAAGATATTGAATATAGCTCGCTGTGCTATACAGTAGGACCTTGTTGTTTATCCATCCTATATATAATAGTTTGCATCTTCTCACCCCAAACTGTCACTTCATCCCTCCCTCACCCCCCTTCCTCTTTGCAACCACAAGTCTGTTCTCTATGTCTGTGAGTCTGTTTCTGTTTCATAGATAAGTTTATTTGTGTCATATTTTAGATTCCACATATAAGTGATATCGTATCTACTCCCTTAGCATAAACACCTTTTGGAAAAGACATTTTATTATCAGTCAATAAAATAAGAGTTTAAAAATTAATTGTGAAATTTCCTATTTCAGTATCTCCATTAGCAGGTAATAAAGTGTTCAGCTGCCTAGGAAAAGATGGCTGGAAATAGATTTTTTAAAACTAAACCAACTGTTCAAGCATTTTCTTGTTTTACATTCTCAACCACTAAATGCAAGCCTAACAAACATTTATTGCAGGCCTATACTATTGCTTGTACCAGACATTGTAAGAGGTCCTAGGAAACAATAACTAGTAAGACAGACAGTGACTCCATAACAATAATGAATAAGACAGACACCGACACACATTTTTCCCTCTATGTCTCTTTCTACTTTCTCCCTTGTCTCTGAAATTTGGCTATGAATTCAGGTAACCACTAAAGAGTATATTTTAAAGTATTTGCTGGATATAGGACAGAACTCAACTTCAAACTAAATCAAATCCTCCAGCTGATTTCAATAAGATATCACATAGTTACTGCTGCAGCACAAAGAAAAATTATCACTGTGGTAGTTTGTTCTGGTTCTACTATTCTGAAGAAACTCAAATATTAGAGAAGAATAAATTACACTGTAAAAAATCAGTTGTCTGCTGATCATTATTTTAAGGAGTAACTAATAATAAACTTTAATAACATTTGAAGTTCACAATCTAAGTAACAATATTGCCTAAAACTATGAAGCACTAATTATGTGTTAAGGACCTCACATATAAGTGATTCAATCCTTCCACAAAACCTCTATGGGTAGATATTACTAATGTCCTCATTTTACAGGTAAGAAAACAAAGGCTCAGAGGGGTTGAGTAACTTGCTCAGCTAATACAGTATTCAAGTGTCCTAGGCCTACATTGTTAGTATATCATCCTTCTTTGTAGTCACTGCTTGATCTCATTTGGCTTCCACATAACCTTATCTTCCCTTTGCCTCATTTTCTCATCTATTTAAAGTGTATTTCATAAGAGTGCACTGTCTGTATAAATAAGGGCTATCTTAACTTCTTAAGAACTAAGAAAGATGTATAAAAGTTAAATAGTCACTCAAATTCTGTATCTTTATGTGATGTGAAGTCTTTAATGTTTAACTTATGTGTAATTTCCAGAATAACTGTATTTAAATGGCTTTAGTTACTATAAAATATAGTAATATTTTAGGAATTTATTCTATAATCCAATGTATATAATTATCAATGAGCCATAAATATTTTTCATGTTAAGAATCATGCAAAATAGAATTTGTCAGAATTCTTGGGTTTTTAGGGCACAGTCCTGTAGCAGTCTGAAAGTCATGAATGCAACTGTGTGTGAAGTCACATGTTTTATGCATCACAACTACCATCATAAAAGACAATAATCAAACAGGCTAAAAGAAAGATTGAATTTTCTTTCCAATATCTCTATAAAATTACATTAAATTGTTGTCATATGACTAGGCAATCAAAGATTATACTGTCAGAAATATAGGGAGGGGCTTCCCTGGTGGCGCAGTGGTTGAGAGTCCGCCTGCCGATGCAGGGGACACGG
>NC_041220.1:36820349-36843917 GCF_002837175.3 Physeter macrocephalus | reverse complement strand
ATGGCCGCTGAGCCTGCGCGTCCGGAGCCTGTGCTCCGCAACGGGAGAGGCCACAACAGTGAGAGGCCCGCGTACCGCAAAAAAAAAAAAAAAAAAAAAAGAAATATAGGGAAAATGTCATACAGATATGTGTCAGTTTATTAATAAAAATATAATTATTTTTCTGGATTTTGTGGATGATTAGGGTATTTATCATCTTTTTAAGTTTGTAATTTACTGTGATTTCTTTCTTCATTCCAAATAAATATTCTTTCTTATATAATTTTATGTTCTTTTTCTTATTAAGCATCCTACAAATTACATTAACTTCAGTCTTCATCATAAAACCTGGATCCTTCTATGTTTGAACTTTTGTTTGATTGACATGATTGTGATGAGGATAATGCAATATGAATTACACAAAATAAAATAATGCCTTTAAAGAACTTGGAACAGTAAAAATTACTGTAGTACTGAAAAGTTTTGGTGTTTTATTGCTTTGACTATGACTCGTTTCCACCTAAATTTTCCACATGTGGTAGGAAGACTTCCATAAATAGGTTTTCCTTTCCAGCTCAAAATGGAATGTGGTTTCTTGGGTATAATATTCAGTTGTGGGGCATAAGTACTGAGTTATGTGACATCTCAGAAATTGGAGATAAGTTCCCTGCACTGAAGAAGTTTAGGAATTCCTGAGGAATTTCTTCAGATGCACAGTTATTCACTTGTTGAGCATCTACCATAAGCCAGACAATATATTGTACAACAAGAGGAGTCAGAACCAGAGCCAGCCTTCAAGGTAGTCTCAGTGATGGCATTAATCCACTGAGAAGGGATGCAATTTTTTAAAAATCCAAAAGTCATTTGGAAGCAATGGAATGGATATGTTGAACAAATTTGAATAGCATGTTTGAGACTAAAACAAGAAGTGACTAAAATAATGAGATTAATTTTTCTTGTATGTCCCTTTCAGATCTGAATAAAACTTTCAAAATATTTGTTTACAATAATCACTCATGACTTTATTGTCACAGTTTTGACACGGTGCTTTGGACACCTGCTTATGTACACACCTTCAGTAAAAAGAAAGCCAGTGCAGCTATATATTTACAAGCTAAATGTTTTGAAGAGTGAGAAGTTCACCAAAGCAGATTTTACCAAAAAAACACACCATAAAGTCAATTTTTGAAACTGCATATGCACAAACATGGGCTGGCGAGAGCATGATTTTCTCCGAAGCCAAGCATCTGCTTGAATTGACATTATTAATTACCATTAGGTAACTAAAGCTTCACTCACATCTGTGAAAAATGGCTGTTGGTTTGCAATTTCAGACCAACTGTCAGGATTTCTTCTGCTTTCTTGAAGAAAAATTCAACTGAAGAAGATGTATAAAAGAAACACACGTTAATCAAATGTCAATTCAATGAAAATTTTTATGCCTACTGAAGCCCGATAATATCACTAAACTTATATGCGAACTTGAACGTCCTTAAATGTCTATTCTTTTGTTTAGATTAACTTTAGTTTTACTTGTTATGGAAATCAGTTGAGTTTAATTCCTTCATCGCTTGTCTGTATTGGATTCATGGGTTTCTGTCCCATCCACAGATCTAAGAAGAACAAGTCTCAGGGTGACATATTCCAAAACTTAAGCAGCATAAACATGAAAGAAGAGTTCTGCCAAATGCTGCTTAGTGCCATCCTCACAGTTTCCCAAACTTCAAAACATATACAGCAGGCTTCCTTTTCTTCTGAAGATGTCTCAAGGCCCATTCTGAACACTGAGACCCTATTCCTATAACGTGGAGAATCTAGTATCAATCATTTTCATTCATAATGGCCCTTTTCACAGTGCTACATATTTAACAGAAAAGTTGTTCATATTACTTATTGTAAGTAGATATTTTTTCAAAATTTATTTGTATTTTACTTTGTCCCACGAAGGTTGAGAAAATTTACCAAAAATAGATTTATTACAATCAGATAAGATAAAAATTAAAATAGAAAACAAGGCCAGGAGGAAAAGGCAGTCACGCAGACAGTAAAACTGGCCCGCAAAGTGTATGGTCGGGTTAGCCAGTGCTCCACGAAGCACTAAGAGGGACCCCGAGTCTGCTCTCCAGACTACCTGTTAATTACCCTCATTCTTCAGCCTGGGATTTGAGTCACTTTCCAGCTAAATTAACAAATCCCTCTTGAGCACTTTCTATGTGTTAGGGCTGTGCTCAGCAATGGAAGACGCACAGCTTTGTAAGGTGATTCCTGTTTACAATCCAGTGGAGAAGACTGGCGTGTTCACAGCTGGCTCCACACCAATAAGAAGAGTTCAGCAGTGAAACAGACATGCACACAATGAAAACAAGAGAGCAATCAATTCCACTTGGAATCAGGAAGGGCTTCTGAAGAAAGTGATATCTGACTTGAGCCTTAACAGATAGAATTTATATTATACATTTATATCATGTGTTTAATATATAATATATTATATTTTTCTAGATAGCATTTATTAATTAGATAACCTTTTAACAGCATGTGTTAAGGAATTGTGGATGGGGTGTGGAAATGGCAGACCTGTTCCCTGTACCCGTGAGGCCGCTGTTAAAGCTGAGCATCGGGCCTCTAGTTTTAGCTGACAAAACCAAAGTGATAACAGGCATAATGACCCAGAGGTTGCACAGACCAAAAGATGAGCTGGAGGAGTTGAGGGATTCCTGGCGAGGTGGGAAGTGCACAGGGTTAGAGCCTGGGGGCCCGGGGCCAAGCCGGGGAAGCAGAGGGGCGTGTCAGGGCAGCACGTGTCTGCAATGTCAATTATCTTCTCGGACGTCAGTCTCCTCCCTATATAAAATGGCCCATTGGGGAATTTTCTGGCAGTCCAGTGGTTAGGACTCTGCACTTTCACTGCCCAGGGCCTAGGTTCAATCCCTGGTGGGGGAACTAAGATCCCAAGTCACCATGGCTCCTCCCCCCCCATAAAAAGGCCATCAGTCCCTTTCCCTTATCTCTTTTTTCTTCATAGCACTTACCAAGCAGTACATTTGTATTGCTGTTAATGATCTCTCTCCCCAGCCAGAACATAAGCTGCAGGAGGGCAGAGATGTTTGCCATTTACCTACATCTAGAACACTGTAGAACAATACCCAGCACACATATAGTATCACTCTATAAGAATTTACTGAATTTATTAACTAATGAAAGCCAGTCCACAGAGAAGGTAAAGAATGAATTAGATATGAAAGTAAAGCATAGATGAGGGACCGTGAGAATGAGAGATGGTACTTGATTTGGGATGGGTTCTTTACTGCTGGTTATAATCCCTCATGAGGCCAGATTGTATTATATGCCCTTGCATTCTGTGAGATGCCTATACCTGTATTCTTCCAAAATAAATATCCTCTTTTTATTTAAGCTTGCTTTCACAAATTTAATTGTCTTGCAAGCAAAGGAACCCTGTAAAAGACAATTGGGAAAATAGGTATAAGCCAAACAATTACAGTGGAGTTTAGACCTGGGTGCACCATGGAAGCCGTGTAACAAGGATGATATAATCAGAGTGAGCTCTGGGAAGATCATTACAGCAGCATCATCAATCCAACACTCATTCAATTAACAGTTATTTAGAAACTTCAATATATTATTCTAAGTGTTGTACATAATTGGGTCCTTGTTCTCAAGGAAATAGACAATAAACAAATACAAGTGCTGATACTATATAGTGACAAACTTTGTCAGTGGGAGAAAGTCTTTAATACAGAGCTTGACTTGAAGGCTACTGCAACAGTCCAAACAAGAAAAAAATCTTCATTCAGGCTCTAGGGAGTGTTGGTGGCAGGGGAGCAGGATAGAAATAAAGCAAGATACATTTGGAAGTACAAAGGGAAGACTTTGTAACTGATGGGAGTAAGGGGATCAGTATTTTAAACCTCAGTGACCTAAAGAATGAAAGTAATTCCATGGTAATAAAGAAGTCTGGAAAAAGAATACTGTAATTGGCTTAGGAAATAAGAGACCTGGTTAATTGGATTACAGGTATGTTGAATTTTAGATATGCACAGGATATCTAGAGGGAGATTATAAAGAAAAAGAATATCTAAATAATAATAATGATAATAAACTTAAGTGTTTGGTTATACACTTAGGTTTGGGGAGAAAGGAAAGAGCCTTATCAATTCCCTTAATTTTACTGTAGCTCAGCTTCATTGCACCACTAACATTGCAGGGTTTGAAGGAGGATTAAAGAAAATAATATGTGTGAAAGTACTTGCCAAATCACATACAAGTAAAGCTTTCTAAGGAACGGCATCAAATGATGCAGGAAAGTCAAAGAAAGTGAGGATCTGGCAAAGGCCTCTGGGTGCTGCTATTAGGTGGTTGAGGACAGGGTGAAAAATAGAGAAAGTAAAAGTAACTTCTCTCTAGGCCAAAAGATAAAGCAAGATGACAACAACATGCCTTATTTATGTCCCTGAAAAACAAACATCTTAAAAATCATATTGAAAAAATTCTTCAAATGCTTAGTACCGAAAGTTATGTTTTTTCTCGTTGAACTCAAACTCCAAAACATGACTGTTTTCACTTTTGTATCCCTAGCACATAGCACAGTGTCTCATACAAGAAAGGCTGTCAGTAAATTGAGGGAATGGCAGTCCCCATTCTATTCATTCCTGAATATCTCACTTGTTTCTCTAGCTTTTACCTGTGACCTGGTAGCATTTTCTAGCTTTGCACATAAACAAACTAAATAGAATAGTGGACAGGCCCCACCTGAAAAGAGCTACCGAGAAAAGGCAGTTTGGAGGAAATAGCCACTGAAGCGCATTCTTTTGCATAAATTTTGACAAATGTGGGTGAGGAGGACATGCTCATTTGTTTACTACTTCCCATACACCTCAAACAAAAAGAAACACAGAGTATAACATTTCCCCCTTCTGTTCTGCCCTTAGAATAGCCATGGATTCTCTGATTGTTACAGAGCAGGACTATCTAAGGAGATGGCTGAAAAGGTGAGGTAGCTTATGAGTGATTCATATGATGCCGTGATGATTTGAGGAACATTTAATACCTGGGGTTATTCTCGCATATCAGAGTGAACCTATTTATGTATTCAACTTTTAACATTTTACTTGTTCATCCACTGAGTTTTTTGTTTTAATGAATAATGTGAGGTAGGATCTAATGATATTTCTTTTCCAAATTTTTAAGCATTTTTCCTAAATATATTTGACATTTCATCTACATTGAGCTATGCAGGTTTCAATCTGACAGCTTACTCCTCCCCCAAAATTAAAATTTCAGATACTAAGTAAGTGATTAAGGAAACCAGCAACTTAGTAGAAATGGGTGCTCCATACTAAAGACAGCAAGAGATGTACTCCCCATCCTGCCAGTGCAGGACATAGAAACCATTCTAGATATTTCAAGTGAAAAGGAATTTAATACAGGATATTTTCTACATATGTAATGCTGCCTCACAATGCATCTTTGTGTATACTATTTTTCTCCCTGGAAGACCGTGCCCTCTTCTCTGCTTAGAGAACAATTTTCCTTAGTTCACACAGCATATTATCCAGAATTATCTGTGTGGCACCCAAGATCATTAATCATTATGTACTATTTCAGTGATTGTATTGGAGAATTTAAAAGGCCAGAGAGCAGAAACTCAAGAGAAATTGGCATAAGATACAAGTTCAAAAGTCAAAGAGCCTTCAGTGGATGACAATTTGGTTTGCATTCCTCTCTCCAAAGTTGTCTGAATGTTGACTTTTTTTTGAAGAAATGAACTATTTACTTCATTACTTTATTAGTAATAACAAGTGACTTGCAACATATCTCACAACTGATCATGACCAAACAGTATGCTCATCCTTAGAGCTTTACATAAGATTTTGTAATTATTTTTTTTCAAAATAGTAAATGGACATTGTTACAAGCCTTTCAGTATGTTTGAGTTCTTAAAAAAAATCCAGCGGTCTCTGCCTCCCTGTCTGCTTACATCAAGTATAGTTCTTTTAATTTTTTTCACTGTTGGTTTTCTTTAAGACATTTTTTTGTCAATCTATTGCCTGTTGTGAGCCAAGCCCTTTCTGAATCCTGGAGAAGTGGCAAAAGGCAAGCCACCCTTTCCTTGAGGAGCCTATGAATGTTGCCTTTTAAGCATTACCTATTGTTGAAGAACATTGTGAAGAGCAATTTTGTATTGTCCATGGTTACATAATCAGAGCTGAGGTGTTTTGCCTTAACATTTGTGCTTTTCAGGATTTCATGACATCCCGATGTTTGTTTTATTTATTGAGGACTGAATATTGGCGTGTACACTTGTGGTTCTTAGTAATATCTCTGTTATCAAGTAATCTAGAAGCTTTGACCTAGAGAGGGCTTCTATATATTTGGTTGATCAGTACTGCCTAATTATATCAGCTCCAAGAGAAGAGGGACAATGTACCAGTAATTACTGTAAACCCAACACTAATTACAACAGGAAAAAGTAAGCATAAAATAAATAGCTGCTGAATGAATTAATATAAAGGGTCTAAATATTGAATACATGAGGTCCTCATATTAGGGGTGAAAGGTGACTTGAGGCCTACTGCCCCAATCTTTCCTGAGAATGGCTTCTATTATTTTGGAATGTCAGTGTCATGGTATAAAAGGTGATTGTGAAGAATGTTTAAACGTGGAGAGACTAAGCTATATAAACATTTTTTTAAACTTTATGTTGATCTGAAATACCTTACCACCTACACCTCTGACATAGTGGACAACAGAAGAATCATAAAGTTTCCTAAGATTCTGGACACTAGACTAAACTTGTGTTTTTACTACATGACCCTAGAATTCAGTTCCAGTAACATCTATCCAGATGCTTCTTAAAATTATCTGGCCACACCATGTCATATTTTATTTCTTTATATGTTTATCTCTCCTACAATATTGTGATTTCCTTCAGGTCAGGGACAATATTCATACGCATCTTTCTAGAATTCAGCACACAGGATGTGTTCCAAAAATGTTTGTTTAATTGTATATAAATAATTCTCTCTGGGTTATTATCCCTGGTGATCCTCTTTCCAGCTAGTCATGAGACCTCTATATTACTGAAATAATGAAGCAACTGAAATTTGTGTTTTATCTGTAAGAGCCTTTTTTGGCCTAAAGACTTGACACAGCAGGTGATTACTTGTCTTGGCTTTGACCTTGGTATAATTCTCTCCAACATTATGTAACACCATGTCTTGGCTAAGCAGGAGCTGGGGTTGAAATGCTTACAGAAAGTGAATTCAGGTGTGGATATGAATCACTGGTTTACATAGGGGCCATTTCTTTCATCATCCTCAAAATGTAGCATATGTTATACTCTCATAATTTATTTATTTCACCTACAGTATATCCTGGAAATCACTCCATATCAGTTCATAGAATTTTTTCTTTCTTTATAATTGCATAGTACTCCATGGTGTGGAAGTATCAATGTATTCAACCAATTTCTCATTATGACTATTTAAGTTGTTTGCCACATTTTGCGATTACAATTTGTGCTGCAATGAATAGAGTTGTGCATATGTACTTTTATTTCCATTTGCCTGGTATACACTTGCCGTCCCTTTGTATTCTGCCTTTGTAATTGCTTTGTTTTACATCTATCTCTTATATAGATCATAGAGTTGAAACCTGTTTTGTGAGCCAATCTGAAGCAAACCCATTCACAACTACCTTATTATGATATAATTACTATGTGTATTAAGTTATATTTATTTTTTTTTTCTCTACAGGTAGCTTTTCCTTCTTCGTTTTTGATTCTTTCAATATCGTAGAAGGCTTGCATTTGTGCTCTGGCAGTCACATTTTTTTATTGAAGTACAGTTGATGTACAATATTATATGTTACAGGTATATAATATAGTGATTCATAATTTTTAAAGGTTATACTTCATTTATATATATTATAAAATATAGGCCATATTCCCTGTGTTGTGCAACATATCTTTGTAGCTTATTTTATACATAGTTTGTACCTAGTTTGTACCTCTTAATCCCCTACCCCTGTTTGGCACCTCCCCTCTTGCCTCTCCCCACTGGTACCCATTAGTTTGATCTCTATATCTGTGAGTCTGCTCTTTTTTGTTATATTCACTAGTTTGTTGTATTTTTTAGATTCCACATATAAATGATATCATACAGTATTTGTCTTTCCCAGTCTGACTTATTTCACTTAGCATAATGCCCTCCAGTTGCATCCATATTGTTGCAAATGGCAAAGTTTCCCTTTTTAAAGCTGTGTATTTTATTGGTATATATATCCATTTACACATCTTTTTTACACATTCGCCTGTTGATGGACACTTAGGTTGCTTCCACAACTTGTCTATTGCAAATAATGCTGCTAATGAACATTGGGGTGCATGTATCTTTTCTAATTAGTGGGGTTTTTACTGATATATACCCAGGAGTAGAATTGTTGGGTCATATAATAGTTCTATTTTTAGTTTTTTGAGAAACTTGCATACTGTTTTCAACAATGATGGCACCAACTTACATTCAACCAACAGTGTACAAGGATTCCCTTTTCACCACATCCTCGCCGACATTTGTCATTTGTGTTCTTTTTGATGATAGCCATTCTGACAGATGTGAGGTGATATCTCATTGTGGTTTTATTTGCATTTCCCTAATGATTAGCAAAGTTGCGCATATTTTCAGTGCCTGTTGGCCATCTGCGTGTACTCTTTGGAGAAACCTTTATTCAAGTCTTCTGCCCATTTTTTAATTGGGTTGTTTGCTTATTTGATGTTGAGTTGTATGCGCTGTTTCTATATTTTGGATATTAACTCCTTATTGGTTATATCATTTGCAAATATTTTCTGCCATTCAGTACGTTGTCTTTTTGATTTGTCAATGGCTTCCTTTGCTATGCAAAAGCTTTTAAGTTTAGTTAGGTCTCATTTGTTTATTTTTACTTTTATTTCCTTTGCTTTAGGGGATAGATTAAAAAATAATATTGCTATGATTTATGTCAAAGAGTGTGCCGCCTGAGTTTTCTTCTAAGAGTTTTATGAAATCCTGTCTTACATTTTTGTCTTTAATCTATTTTGAGTTTATTTTTGTACATGATGTTAGAGAATGTTCTAATTGCATTCTCTGACATGTAGTTGTACAGTTTTCACAGCACCACTTACTGAAGAGACTGTCTTTTCTCCATTGTATATTCTTCCCTCCTTTGTCATAGATTAACTGACCTTTAGTGTGTGGGTATATTTTTGGCCGCTCTATTCTGTTCCATTGATGTTGGTGTTGTTTTTGTGCCAGTACCATATTGTTTTGATTACTGTAGCTTTGTAATATAGTCTGAAGTCAGGGCGCATGATTCCTCCAGTTCTGTTCTTTCTCAAGATTGTTTTGGCTATTCAGGGTCTTTTGTGTTTCTATACAAATTTTAAAATTATTTGTTTTAGTTCTGTGAAAAATGCCATTGGTATTTTGATAGGTATTGCATTGAATCTGTAGATTGCCTTGGGTAGTATGGTTATTTTAACAATATTAATTCTTCCAGTCTGAGAATACGATCTATTTTTCCATCTCTTTGTGTGGTCTTCAATTTCTTTCATCAGTGTCTTATATTTTTCTGAATACAGATTTTTACCTCCTTAGGTAGGTCTATTTCTATGTATTTTATTCTTTTTGATGCAGTGATAAATGGGATTGTTGCCTTAATTTCTTTTTTCTGAAAATTTGTTGTTGATGTATAGAAATTCATCTGATTTCTGCATATTAATTTTGTACCCTGCAAATTTACTAAATTGATTGATAAGCTCTAGTAGTTTTCTGGTGGCACCTTTAGGATTTTCTATGTATAGTATCATGTCACTTGAAAATAATGACAGTTTTTCTTCTTCCTTCCCAATTTGGATTCCATTTATTTATTTAGTCTGATTGCTGTGGCAATCAGCAATACTATGCTGAATAAAAGTGGAAAGAGTTGGGGCTTCCCTGGTGGCGCAGTGGTTGGGAGTCCGCCTGCCGATGCAGGGGACGCGGGTTCGTGCCCCGGTCCAGGAGGATTCCACATGCCATGGAGCGGCTGGGCCCATGAGACATGGCCGCTGAGCCTGCGTGTCCGGAGCCTATGCTCCGCAACGGGAGAGGCCACAACAGTGAGAGGCCCGTGTAATGCAAAAAAAAAAAAATAAAAAAAAAAATAAAAAGTGGAAAGAGTGGGCATCCTTATCTTATTCCTGATCTTAGAGTAAAGGCTTTCAGCTTTACACCATTGAGTGTGATGTTAGCTGTGGGTCTGTCATATACGGCCTTTATTATGCTGAGTTATGTTTCCTCTATGCCCATTTTCTGGAGAGTTTTTTATCATAAATGGATGTTGAATTTTGTCAGAAGATTTTTCTGCATCTGTTGAGATGATCATATAGTTTTTATTATTTGATTTGTTAATTGATTGATTTGTAGATATTGAAAAATGCTTGCATCCCTGGGATAAATCACACTTGATCATTGTGTATGATACTTTTAATGTACTGTTGAATTCGGTTTGCTAGTATTTTGTTAAGGATTTTTGTGTCTACGTTCATCAGTGATATTGGCCTGTAATTTTCTTTTTTGTGATATCTTTGTCTGGTTTTGATATCAGGGTGATGGTGGCCTCATAGAATGAGTTCAGAAGGATTCCTTTATCTGCAGTTTTTTTGGAATAATTTGAGAAGTATATGCATTAACTCTTCTATAAATGTTTGGTGGAATTCATCTGTGAAACCATCTGGTCCTGGAC
Organism: Physeter macrocephalus; assembly: GCF_002837175.3. Taxonomy (NCBI): domain Eukaryota; kingdom Metazoa; phylum Chordata; class Mammalia; order Artiodactyla; family Physeteridae; genus Physeter; species Physeter macrocephalus. The sequence goes on along the minus strand of NC_041220.1, from coordinate 36,833,162 downwards.
TTTTGTTTGTTGGAAGTTTTTAAATCACAGATTCAATTTCAGTACTGGTAATTGGTCTGTTCATATTTTCTATTTCTTTCCAGTTCAGTCTTGGTAGATTGTACATTTCTAATAATTTCCCCTTTTTTTCTAGGTAGTCCATTTTATTGGCATATTATTGTTTGTAGTGGTCTCTTATGAGCTTTTCTATTTCTGTGGTGTTGGTTGTAACTTCTTTTTCATTTCTGATTTGGGCCCTCTCCCTTTTTATTCTTTTGATGAGTCTGACTAAAGGTTTAATAATTCTGTTTATCTTTTCAAAGAACCAGCCTGCAGTTTCATTGATCTTTTCTTGCTTTTTTTTTTTGTTGTCTCTCTTTTACTTCTTCTCTGATCTTTATGATTTCTTTCCTTCTACTAACTTTGTGTTTTGTTTGTTCTTCTCTAGTTTCTTTAGGTGTAAGGTTATGTTGTTTATTTAAGATTTTTCTTGTTTCCTAAGGTAAGATTGTATTGCTATAAATTTCCCTCTTAGAACTGCTTTTGCTGCATCTCATAGGTTTTTTTCATTTTTTGAAAACTTTTTGGTAGTATTTATTAAAATTGAACATATACATACTCTATGACTCAGCAATTATTTTCCTAGATATATAGCCCACCCTCCCAAATACATATGTTCACCTAAAGGTATGTACTGGAATGTTCATAACAGTGTCAGTAGTAATGGCTCCAAATTGGAAACACCCAGATGTTCATCAACAGTAGAAAGTAAGTTGTGGACCATTCATAAAGTGGAATCCCATACAGCTACAAAAAAGAAGGAAGTGTTGCTCCATATAACAACATGGATGAATCTCACAAATCTAATATTAAGTGAAAAGGGCAAGACACAAAGAATACAAATGAAATTATTCCATTTATGCATAGTTCAAGAACAGGTAAAACTATTGATGGGGTTAGAAGTCAGTTTCCTGGTTACCTTTGGGGAGGAAGAAGGGGGTGAGTGATTGGGAGGGCCATGTTGGGGACTCTGATGTTCTATTTCTTGCCCTGTGTGCTGGTAACATGGTATATTCATTTTGTTATAATTCATTGAGCTATACATGTCTGATTTGTGCACCTTTCTGTATGTCTTATATTTTCATTGACTGAAAAACAAAGGAGCTTCTGAACCAAAACATTAGAAATAGAGGCAAGTGTGGGTTTTCTCAGACCACTTTTGTGTTTTCTCTTTCAGTGTTTCCTACTTTTGTGAATTTAATCATTAAATACATTAAAAGCTATGTTGAGAGTGAACATATGCCAGGAATTATTTTAGATACTTCAGATAAATAGGGAACAAAATAGAAAAAAAAATGATGCTATCATGAAGCTCACATTTTCATGGGGACAGAAAGGCAGTTGAACAAACAAATACATAAAATGTCAGGTGGTGATAACTGCTATGAAGAAATATTAGGGGTTAAGGGAATAGAGAATAAATCCCATAGGTTTTAGGTCATAGTGTTTTTGTTTTCATTTGTCTCTAGGTACTTTTTGATTTGCTCTTTGATTTCTTCAATGAGCCATTGGTTGTTTAGTAGCATATTGTTTAGCCTCTACATGTTTGTGTTTTTTGCAGGTTTTTTTTTTAATAGTTGATTTCTAGCCTCATGGTGTTGTGGTCAGGAAAGATGCTTGATATGATTACAGTTTTCTTAAATTGACTGAGGCTTGTTTTGTGGCCCAGTATGTGATCTCACCTAGAGAATGTTCCATGTGCACTTGAAAAGAATGCTTATTCTGCTGCTTTCAGATAGAATGCTCTACAAATATCAAGTCCATCTAGTCTAATGTGTCATTGAAGGTCAGTGTTTTCTTATTAATTTTCTCTCTGGATGATCTGTCCATTGATTTAAGTGGGGTGTTAAATTCTCCTACTATTATTGTGTTACTGTTGATTTCTCCCTTTATATCTGTTAATATTTTATTTATGTATTTCAGTGCTCCTATGTTGGGTGCATATATATTTGCAATTGTTATATCTTCTTGGACTGACCCCTTGATCATTATGTAGTGTCCTTCTTTGTCTCTTGTAACAGTCCTTATTTTAAAGTCTGTTTTGTCTGATATAAGTATTGCTACTCCAGTTTTCTTTAGATTTTGATCAGGCCCTTTCTTTCTTTTGATCAGGCCCTTTCTCTCTCTCTGCTCCTGGGACCCCTATAATGCGAATATTAGTGAGCTTGATGTTGTCCCAGAGGTCTCTTAAACTGTTCTCATTCTTTTTCCTTTTTTTCTGTCCAGCATCAGTGATTTCCACTACTCAGTCTTCCAGTTTGCTGATCCATTCCTCTATAATCATTTAGTCTACTGTTGATTCCTTCTTGTATATTTTTCATTTCACTAATTGTATTCTTCATCTCTGTTTGGTTGTTCTTTATATTTTCTAATTCTTTGTTAAAAACTACTAACTTCTTGCTCTGTGCATCCACTCTTCTCACGAGTCCTTTGATCATCTGTATGATCACTACCCTGAACTCTACTCAGGTAGATTGCCTATTTCCACTTCACTTAGTTCTTCTTCTGAGGTTTTATCTTGTTCCTTCACCTGGAACATATTCCTCTGTTGCCTCATTTTGCCTAAGTTGGTGTTTGTAGTTTTATGTATCTGGTAGGTTAGTTATGTTTCCCAACTCTGGAAAAGTGGTCTTCTGTAGGAGACATCTTATGCATCCCAGCAGCACAGTCCCCTCTTGTCACCCAAGCTATATGCTTTAGGGGTTTCCCTTATGAGGGCTAAGCAGGTTCTTCTGTTGTGGCAGGCTGACTATGTGGGCAGTCTTGTAGGCTTGACTGGCCGCTGGTCTGGTTGACTGCCAGACCCTGCTTTGTGCAGAAGCTGCCAGGTGCTTTTTGGTGGGGCTGGGTCACAAGGCAGCAGACTGCAGAACCCCAGGGGACCCCAGGGTTAGTGCTGGACTACTGGCAGGCAGAACAGGTCATGGAGTCTGGCTCCAGGGCCTAGGAATCCCAGAGCTGGTGTTAGATCACTGGTTGGTTGGGGGACCATTCCTGACACCATTGGGTCCAGGGTCCAGGGTGTCCTGAAGCTTGTGTTGGCCTGCTAGTGGGCAGGGCTGGGGCCCAGTTGACCCCAGGGCAGGGTCTCACCTGCTGTGGGCTTTCAGTTTCCTTGTATCTGGTGTCTGCCCCCTGATGGGTGGAGCTAGGTCCTGGGCTCTCTGGCTGGTAGGGCCATGTCCAGAGGCAGCTGTGGCCTCATGTGGTCTTAAGACAGCCTGTGTGCTGATGGGTGGGGCTGTGTCCTCACCCAGTTAGTTGCTTGGCCTGAGGTGTCTCAGCACTGGTGCCTACAGGCTATTGGATGGAGTTAATGAGCTAGAGGGAGGATTCTGCCATGACACCCACCTGCACCATCATCCACACAGTAGAAGGAACTCCTGTGAATGGCTGCTGTCAATGTCTGTGTCCTTGGAGTGAGCTGCAGTCACCCACCACCTCTCTTGGAGACTCTTCAAGACCAGCACGTAGGTCTGGCCCAGCCTCCTATCAAATTATTGCTTTTGACCTGGGCTCCAGAGCATGTGAGATTTTGTGTGCACCTTTAAGAGTGAAGTCTCTATTTCCTCCAGTCCTGTGGAACTCTTGAAATTAAGCCCCACTGGCCTTCAAAGCCAAATGTCTGAGGGCTCATCTACTCAGTGCTGGATCCCCAGTCTGGGAAGCCTGACGTGGGATCCAGAACTCTCACTCCTGTGAGAGAGCCTCTACAATATAACTGTTCTCCAGTTTTTGGGTCACCCACCCAGGGTTATGAGACTTGACTATATTACGAGTCCACCCTGCCTACTGGTCTCATTGCGGTTCCTTCTTTATATCTTTAGTTGTAGAAGATCTTTTCTGTTAGGTTCTGGTCTTTTTCATCTATGGTTGTCCTGCAAATAGTTGTGATTTTGGTGTGCTTATGAGGGGAATTGAGCTCAGGGTCTTTCCACTCTTCTATCTTGGCCAGTCCCTTGGTGGTAACCTTTTTATTTATATCTTTTATAAAGCTTTTTAGTCGCTGTTTTCTTATTTGACATTTTACAATCTGGTTTGTCAGTCATTAAGGAAATCCTCTGAGTGCTACCGACCAATTACAAAACAAAGAGCTTATTCCACCTTCATCTTTCCCTTCTCCCATTTTTAGTTGCATTATTTCTACTTTGTTATAACAACATTTATGTATATTCCTACCCTTAGCCCAATCTTTTAGTCTTAGATCTACAATTAATGAAATGCTCACCATCATTTCTTTTCCTAAAGTTTCCTTAGTCATATCTTTGTTGAAAGATCCCTCTTTAGTAGATTCCTCAAGAAGCCTCAGAAGGATATTTCACGAGTGCCTAAGGTGCTTTTTGGTTTTGTTTATTCTCACATTGCCAAATTCTTGTTTGAGGATATTTCAGTTTAGTGTATTGTGTCATTGTTTTCTGCTATTTAGTGTTTTTTTTTTTCAGGAAATTTTCATCAGTTGAGATGTGTTCTCATTTCTGTCTTCTTTTTATAGTGGCTTTGTAAAGAAGTAGACTGCTTTTGTCTACTCATTTCACCAGATAGGCTTGGCAATTTGGAATCGTTCATAAGATTCCATGTTCAAAAATGCCTTCTGCTCTCAGTGTAGCAAAGTACAATTTTTTAAATGGATACTTTTTGTGGGTGATAGGGGTCGTATGCTCCCTTTTCTCTTGTGGTTCTCATTTGTCTTGCAGAATCCTGAATTTCACCTTTTGCATTTTTTCCCCTTCACTATCCAGAATCCAAAGGGCATGTCCCAGTTCCTTTTGACCTTCTTCTCCAAGAAGAGACTACTTGTATATACCAGGACTTTTTCCCCAGTATTTTCACAGTTGAGGTGGACTGTTAGCTTACATTAAGCTTTCTACTCCCATTTCCTTTTCTACAGTTTTCTAGACCCCTTAACACATCCCTTGTCCTCCACAAAGGTTTGCATCAAGAACTCAAAAAATAACTCTACCGGAAGAACAAAGCTGGAGGCATCAGGCTTCCTGATTTCAAACTATATTACAAAACTATAATGATCAAAACAATATGGTACTGGCATAAAATAGACTCGTAGACCAATGGAACAGAATAGAGAGCCTGGAAATAAACTCACAAATATATGGACAATCAATTTACAACAGAAGAGCCAAGAATATACAATGCGGGAAGGACAGTCTCTTCAATAAGTTTTGTTGGGAAAACTGGAGAGCTACATGCAAAAGAATAAAACTGGACCCCTATCTCACACCATACAAAAAAATTAAATCAAAATGAATTAAAGACTTGAATGTAAGACCTGAAACTCTAAAACCCCTAGAAGGAATTATAGGCAGTAAGCTTCCTGATATCAGTCTTGGTGATGACTGTTTAAAAAGCAAAGGCAACAAAAGCAAAAATAAACAGTGGGATTACATCAAACTAAAAAGCATCTGCACAGCAAAGGAAATCATCAACAAAATGAAAAAGCAACCTATAAAATGGGAGAAAATATTTGCAAATCATATATCTGATAAGTGGTTAATATCCAAAATATATAAAGAACTCACATAACTCAACTGCAAAAAAATCCAATTAAAAATGGGCAAAATAGCCATTTTTCCCAAGGAACACATACATATTTTCAACAAACACATGAAATGATGCTTACTATAACCAATCATCAGGGAAGTACAAAGGAAAACCACAATGAAGTATTCCTCATTCCTGTTAAAATGGCTATTATCAAAAAGACAAGAAATAGGGCTTCCCTGGTGGTGCAGTCGTTGAGTCTGCCTGCCAATGCAGGGGACACGGGTTCGTGCCACAGTCCGGTAGGATCCCGCATGCCTCGGAGTGGCTGGGCCCATGAGCCATGGCCGCTGAGCCTGCGCGTTCGGAGACTGTGCTCCACAACGGGAGAGGCCACAACAGTGAAAGGCCCAGGTACCGCAAAAAAAAAAAAAAAAAAAGACAAGAAATAATAAGTGTTGGTAAGGATGTGGAGAAAAGGAAACACTTGTGCATTGTTGGTGGGAGTGTAGATTGATGCAGCCACTATGCAACACAGTATGGAGGTTCCTCAAAAAATTAAAAATAGAACTACCATATGATCCAGCAATTCCACTTCTGGGTATTTACCTGAAGGAAATAAAATCACTAACTGAAAAAGATATCTGCACCCTATGTTCACTGTAGCATTATTTAAAAAGCCATGACAGAAAAATAACCTAAGTGTCCTATGATGGATGAATGGATAAGAAATGTGGTATATATATATATATATATATATACAATGGAAAATTATTCAGCCATAAAAAAGGAAATTTTGCCATTTGTGACCACATGGATGGACATTGAGGGCATTACGCTAAGTGAAGTAAGTTAAACAGAGAAAGACAAATACCATATGACCTCATGTGTGTAACCTAAGAGCAAAAAAAAAATCTGAACTCATAGGTACAGAGTGCAAATCCGAGGGGCTGGGAGTTGGCAAAATGGGTAAAGGGGGTAAAAAAATACAAAATTCCAGCTATAAAATAAATAAGTCAGAGGAGTTAAGATGGTGGAGGAGTAGGAGGACGTGGAGTTCATCTCTCTCCACGGATGCATCAGGAGTACATCTATAGATGCAACAATTCTCACAGGACACTGGCAGAAAACTAGCAGAAGATCTTGGACACCAGAAAGGACTATAAACACCCTTGCATAACTGGGTAGGACAAAAAAAAAAAGAAGGGATAAGGAAGAGGAGAGGAAGCAGGACAGGACCTGCACCCCGGCGTGGGGGAGCTGAAGCAGAGGAGAGATTCCCGAATTTGGGGAAAACCCCTCTCTGAAGGGGAAACACCCTCTCCAGGGACAGAAGGGAAGCATTTGAGGCTGTCGGAAGAGGGTGAAGTGGCTGATCTATGGCAGACGGGACAGAGTGAGAAATACACAGACGGTCCGTACTGCGGCTGTACATGCCCCAGACTGGGACGTGTGTTCACAGGTGTGCAAGGGGGTTGGGAGCTGGAGCGTGGGGATTGGAGAACAGGCCCGGAGCAAGAACTGCTGTTGGCTGTGGGAAGATGGACTGAGGGGATGGGAGGGAGGAACTCTGCAGCAGGGAATGCCTACGGAGGAAGACCAGACAGCCATGGAAGCAGGGCACTATTGCTGAGTCACACGCAGGGGGAGGAACCATTATTGTAGCCTCTCTTTCTCCACATGCCGGCGCCTGCTGACGGACAATACAAGAAGCCATCTCAGGGCAGGCTCTTGTGTGCTGACTGACGAGCAATTTAAAAAGCCCCCTCAGGGCTGGCGCTCATGCGCTGGCTGCAGGGCAATTTTTAAAAAAGCCCTCCCAGGGCCAGCCCTCACGCACCATATGTCGGGCACCAGAAAAGGCCCTCACTAGGGCCGTATCTCTTGCACCCCTGGCCGCCAGATTCCCTGTGCATTTGGTGCCAGCAGGGCTGCTGCAATCCAAGCAGTCATACCACCTCTGCACCCAGTCCTCACTAAGGCAGACTCAAGAACTCCAAGGCAGCCTCAGGACCAGACTCCTGTGGGTGGACCACATGGAGAGGTGGGGATAAAACCAAGCAGAACCCCAGGGACGGGGCGACTAAAGAAGGAGGTCAAAAATCTTTCCATAAGCTGTACAAGCTGCAGATTTAATCCTCACAATCAGCTAGGTAGACCCAGCATCTATGGAATATTAGTGTTCCCACAAATGAAAATAGTCTAGCTCTGGCAGCTTTGGACTTTGGGGGCAAACACATGCAGGAATTGGGCCAGATCAGAGTCTGAGTGGTCCCCACAATGCCCACAGCAGGTCCAGAGACCAGCCCACAGGCAGAGGAGGAGGTCTTGGGGAGGTAGAGGGGGGCTGTGGCTCATAGCATGTGCCAGGACACTTACAGCTGAAACCCCAGGGAAACATAATTATTACTATTTTATTATGTTTTGATTCATTCTGTCATTGGTTCTGGCTTGTTTTTTTTTTTTTTCTTTCTTTTGTTTCTTTGTTTGTTTGTAGTTGTTTTGAGACCAGCCCACAGGCAGAGGAGGAGGTCTTGGGGAGGTAGAGGGGGGCTGTGGCTCATAGCATGTGCCAGGACACTTACAGCTGAAACCCCAGGGAAACATAATTATTACTATTTTATTATGTCTTGATTCATTCTGTCATTGGTTCTGGCTTGTTTTTTTTTTCTTTCTTTCTTTTGTTTCTTTGTTTGTTTGTAGTTGTTTTAGTATTTTTTTTAGTCCTTTGGGATCTTTGTGTTTTTTATCAAATTTTTTATTTTTTTATATCTTTCAATTTTTACTTTGCTTTTCTCTTGTTCTGTGTTCTTTTCCTTATTTTTTTCTACTTTAATATACCTTTTATTTATTTTTATATTTCCATTTCTACTTTGCTCTTCTGTTGTCCTGTGTTTTTTCCCTTTTTATTTTATTTTACTATTATTCTTTTAAATCATTTTTATCAGTTTGTTCTGTTTCCTTGTTTTATTGTTCAGTTGGCACACTGCTTTGGTTTTGTTTGTAGGTTTTGTATATTTGTTAGTTTTGATCCTAATTGTTTGATTTCATTTTTGAGTTCTTCAATTTATCTTGTTGTTCTCTTGCTTTTTGTTTTATTTTGTTCTGTTTTTGTTTCTTTTGCATGTGTGTGTGTTTCCTTGTTTCTGTTTTTGTTTGTTTGACTTTACTTTTACCATTTCTCTGGGGTTTTGTTTGTCTTTTATTTTTCTTTAATATATTTTCTATTTTATTTTTTTATATTTCTCTTTCTACATTGCTTTTATGTTGATCTGTCTTCTTCCCCTTTCTCTTTTTCTTTCTTTTTTAAAATCATTTTTGTTGGTTTGTTTTTTTTTCTTTGCTTCATTCTTCAGTTGGCACTCTGCTTTGGTTTTGTTTTTCGGCTTTGTGTTTCTGTCAGTTTTCTTTTTAACTGTTTGATTTCGTTCTGGGGTTCTTTACTTTGTCTGGTTGTTCTCTTGATTTTTGTTTTATTTGGTTCTGTTTTTGTTTCTTCTGTGTGTGTGCATGTTTCCTTGTTTCTGTTTTTGTTTGTTTGATTTTACTTTTTACCATTTGTCTGGGGTTTTGTTAGACTTTTTTTTTTAATCCCCTTTACTGCTGGGATGAGCAACTCTCGGGGTCTTGGTTCCTTAACAGGAAATCGGGCCTGAGGCTCTGGGGTGGGAGCACCGAGTCCAGGACGCTGGACCACTAGACAATTCCCGGCCCAAGGGAAGGTTAATCACTGAGACCTCTCACAAAGGCCTCTTTCTGAATCCAAGACCTGGCTCCACCCAACTGCCAGCAACTCCCAGTGCTGGACGCCTCACACCAAATGACAAACAAGACAGGAACACAAAACAACCCATCAGCACACAGACTACCTAAAGTCATACTAAGCTCACAGACACCCCAAAACACACCACCGGAAATGGCCCTGCTCATCAGAGGTAAAAGACTCAGCTCCACCTAACAGAACGCAGAGACCAGTCTCTCCCATCAGGAAGCCTATGTAATCCACTGCACAAACCTCACCACCAAGAGCAGAGAACAGAAGCAAGAGGAACTATGACCCCAAAGCCTAGGGAAAGGAGACCTCAAATACTGTAAATTAGACAAAATGAGAAGACAGAGAAATATCTTGCAGGCAAAGGAGCAAGATAAAAAAACCACAAGACAAAATAAATGAAGAGGAAATAGGCAAACCACCTGAAAAAGAATTCAGAGTATTGATAGTAAAGATGATCCAAAATCTTGGAAATAGAATGGAGAAAATACAAGAAACGTTTAACAAGGACCAAGAAGAACTAAAGAGCAAACAAACAGTAATGAACAACACTAACTGAAATTAAAAATACTCCAGAAGGAATCAAAAGCAGAATAACTGATGCAGAAAAACGGATAAGTGAGCTGAAAGATAGAATGGTGGAAATAACTGCTTCAGAGCAGAATAAAGAAAAAAGAATGAGAAGAATGGAGGACAATATCAGAGACCTCTGTGACAACATTAAGCACACTGACACTCAAATTATAGGCATCCCAGAAGGATAAGAAAAAAAGAAAGTGTCTGAGAAAATATTTGAAGAGATTATAGTTGAAAACTTCCCCTAACATGGGAAAGGAAATAGTCAGTCAAGTCCTGGAAGCTCAAAGAGTTCCAAGGAGAAACATGCAGAGACACATATTAATCAAACTAACAAAAAATCCAATGCAGGGGACCCGGGTTCGAGCCCTGGTCTGGGAAGGTCCCACATGCCGTAGAGCGGCTAGGCCCGTGAGCCACAAAAAAGTTAAGAGAATTCAGCACCATCAAACCAGCTTTACAACAAATGCTCAAGGAACTTCTCTAGGCAGGAAACAAAAGACCTACAAAAACAAACCCCAAACAATTAAGAAACTGGTAATAGGAACATACATATCAATAATTACCTTAAATGTAAATGGATTGAATGCTCCAACCAAAAGACACAGACTGGCTGAATGGATGCAAAAACAAGACCAGTATATATGATGTCTACAAGAGACCCACTTCAGATATAGGGACATAGGGACACATACAGACTGAAAGTGAGGGGATGGAAAAAGATATTCCGTGCAAATGGAAATCAAAAGAAAGCTGGAGTAGCAATACTCATAACAAACAAAATAGACTTTAAAATAAAGACTATTGGGCTTCCCTGGTGGCACAGTGGTTGAGAGTCTGCCTGCCAATGCAGGGGACCCGGGTTCGAGCCCTGGTCTGGGAAGGTCCCACATGCCGCAGAGCGGCTAGGCCCATGAGCCACAACTACTGAGCCTGCACGTCTGGAGCTTGTGCTCAGCAACAAAAGAGGCCACGACAGGGAGAGGCCCGTGCACCGCGATGAACAGTGGCCCCCGCTCACTGCAACTAGAAGAGGGCCCATGCACAGAAGCGAGGACCCAGCACAGCCAAAAATAAATAAGTAAATAAATAAATAAATAAAATTTAAAAAAAATAAAGACTATTACAAGAGACAAGAAAGGACACTACAAAATGATCAACGGATAAATCCAAGAAGATATAACAATTGTAAATATCTATGCACCCAACATAGGAGCAGGTTAATACAAAAGGCAAATGCTAACAGACATAAAAGGGGAAATCAACAGCAACACAATAATGGTAGGGGACTTTAACACCCCACTTACACCAATGGATAGATCATCCAGACAGAAAATAAACAAGGAAACACAAGCTTTAAATGACACATTAGACCAGATCGACTTAATTGATATTTATAGACATTCCATCCAAAAACAACAGAATACATTTTCTTCTCAAGTGCACACGGAACATTCTCCAGGATAGATCATATCTTGGGTCACAAATCAAGCCTCAGTAAATTTTTAAAAATTGAAATCATATCAAGCATCTTTTCTGACCACAACTCTCTGAGACTACATATCAATTACAGGGAAAAAAAACCCTGTAAAAAATAAAAACACATGGAGGCTAAACAATACACCACTAAACAACCAAGAGATCACTGAAGAAATCAAAGAGGAAATCAAAAAATACCTAGAAACAAATGACAATGAAAACATGACAACCCAAAACCTATGGGATGCAGGAAAAGCAGTTCTAAGAGGGAAGTTTATAGCAATACAATCCTACCTCAAGAAACAAGAAAAATCTCCAATAACCAACCTAACCTGACAACTAAAGCATCACAAAAAGAAGAAGAAGAACAACAACAAAAACCCAAAGTTAGCAGAAGGAAAGAAACCATAAAGATCAGATCAGAAACAAATGAAAAAAGAAGTGAAGAAAACAATAGCAAAGACCAATAAAACTAAAAGCTGGTTCTTTGAGAAGATAAAATTGATAACCATTAGCCAGACTGATCAGCAACAAAGGGGAGAAGACTCAAATCAATATAATTAGAAATGAAAAAGGAGAAGAAACAACTGACACCACAGAAATACAAAGAATCATGAGAGACTACTACAAGCAATTATATGCCAATAAAAAGGACAACCTGGAAGAAATGGACAAATTCTTAGAAAACACAACCTTCCAAGATTGAACCAGGAAGAAATAGAAAATGCACAAGACCAATCACAAGCCCTAAAATTGAAACTGTGATTAAAAATCTTCCAACAGACAAAAGCCCAGAGCCAGATAGCTTCACAAGTGAATTCTATCAAACATTTAGAGAAGAGCTAACACCTTTCCTTCTCAAACTCTTCCAAAATATAGCAGAGGCAGGAGCATACCCAAACTCATTCTACGAGGTCACCATCACCCTGATCTTTATTATTTCCTTCCTTCTTGCTTTGGGTTTGCTATGTTGATTTTTGTCTAATGTCTTTCTTTCAATGTCTAGTGCATTTTTTCTACATTTTTTATTCCTAGTCATTTTATTTAAAACCAAAAATTTCCTAGTATTTGGTAAAGTAGCAGGATACAAAATTAATGCACAGAAATCTCTGGCATTCCTATACACTAAAGATGAGAAATCTGAACGTGAAATTAAGAAAACACTCCCATTTACCATTGCAACAAAAAGAATAAAATATCTAGGAATAAACCTACCTAAGGAGACAAAAGACCTGTATGCAGAAAATTATAAGACACTTACGAAAGAAATTAAAGATGATACAAGTAGATGGAGAGATATACCATGATCTTGGATTGGAAGAATAAACATTGTGAAAATGACTCTACTACCCAAAGCAATCTACAGATTCAACACAATCCCTCTCAAACTACCACTGACATTTTTCACAGAACTAGAACAAAAAATTTCACAATTTGTATGGAAACACAAA
>NC_041220.1:36757501-36820051 GCF_002837175.3 Physeter macrocephalus | reverse complement strand
AAAAAGAGTCATGTATCACAATGTTCATTGCAGCTCTATTTACAATAGCCAGGACATGGAAGCAACCTAAGTGTCCATCAACAGATGAATGGATAAAGAAGAGGTGGCACATATATACAATGGAATATTACTCAGCCATAAAAAGAAACAAAATTGAGTTATTAGTAGTGAGGTGGATGGACCTAGAGTCTGTCATACAGAGTGAAGTAAGTCAGAAAGAGAAAAACAAATACCATTTGCTAACATACATATATGGAATTTTAAAAAAAAAGTTCTGAAGAACCTATGGGCAAGACAGGAATAAAGACAGAGACCTACTAGAGAATGGACTTGATGATACAGGGAGGGGGAAGGGTAAGCTGGGACAAAGTGAGAGAGTGGCATGGACATATATACACTACCAAACGTAAAACAGATAGCTGGTGGGAACCAGCTGCATAGCACAGGGAGATCAGCTCAGTGCTTTGTGACCCCCTGGAGGGGTGGGATAGGGAGGGTGGGAGGGAGGGAGATGTAAGAGGGAAGAGATATTAGAACATATGTATATGTATAACTGATTCGCTTTATTATAAAGCAGAAACTAACACACCATTGTGAAGCAATTATACTCCAATAAAGATGTTAAAAAAAAGACCAAAAAAAACCATATTATAATCTCAACAGATGCAGAAAAAGGTTTTGAGAAAATTCAACACCGACTTATGATAAAAACTCTCCAGAAAGTGGGCACTGAGGGAACCCACCTCAACATAATAAAGGCCATATACGACAAAACCACAGCAAACATCATTCTTAATGGTGAAAAACTGAAAGCATTTCCTCTAACATCAGGAACAAGACAAAGGTGCCCACTCTCACCACTGTCATTCAACATAGTTTTGGAAGTTTTAGTCATGGCAATCATAGAAGAAAAAGAAATAAAAGTAATCCAAATTGGAAAAGAAGTAAAACTGTCACTGTTTGCAGATGACATGATACTATACACTGAAAATCCTAACCATGCCACCAGAAAACTACTAGAGCTAATCAATGAATTTGGTAAAGTAGCAGGATACAAAATTAATGCACAGAAATCTCTTGCATTACTGTACACTAACAACAAAAATCAGAGGGAGAAATTAAGGAAACACTGAGAAAAGACAGCCTCTTCAATAAGTGGTGCTGGGAAAACTGGACAGCTACATGTAAAAGAATGAAATTAGAACACTTCCTAACACCATAAACAAATATAAACTCAAAATAGATTAAAGACCTAAATGGAAGGCCAGACACTATAAAACTCTTAGAGGAAAACATAGGTAGAACACTCTATGATAAATCACAGCAATATCATTTTGACCCACTTCCTAGAGTAATGGAAATAAAAACAAAAATAAACAAATGGGACCTAATTAAACTTAAAACTTTTGCACAGCAAAGGAAACCATAACGAGACAAAAAGCCCTCAGAATGGGAGAAAATATTTGCAGATGAAGCAACTGATAAAGAATTAATCTCCAAAATTTACAAGCAGTTCATGCAGCTCAATATCACAAAAACAAACAACCCAATCCAAAAATGGGCAGAAGACCTAAACAGACATTTCTCCAAAGAAGACATACAGTTTTCCAACCAACACATGAAAAGATGCTCAACGTCACTAATCATTAGAGAAACGCAAATCAAACCACAATCAGGTAACACCTCACACCGGTCAGAATGGTCATCATCAATTAATCTAGAAGCAATAAATGCTGAAGAGGGTGTGCACAAAATGGAATGCTCCTGCACTGTTGGTGGGAATGTAAATTGATACAGCCACTATGGAGAACAGTAGGGAGGTTCTCTAAAAAACTAAAAATAGAACTACCATACGACCCAGCAATCCCACTGCTGGGCATACACCCTGAGAAAACCATAATTCAAAAAGATACGTGTACCACAATGTTCACTGCAGCATTATTTACAATCGCCAGGATATGGAAGCAACCTAAATGCCCATCGACAGATGAATGGGTAAAGAAAATGTGCCACATATATACAATGGAATATTACTCAGCCATAAAAAGGAACAAAATTGAGTTATTTGTAGTGAGGTGGATGGACCTAGAGTCTGTCATACAGAGTGAAGTAAGTCAGAAAAAGAAAAACAAATACCCTATGCTAACGCATATATGTGGAATCTAAAAAAAATGGTACTGATGAACCTAGTGGCAGGACAGGAATAAAGATGCAGGCGTAGAGAATGGACTTGAGGACACATGTGGGGAAGGGTAAGCTGGGACGAAGTGAGAATGGCACGGACATATATACACACTACCAAATGTAAAATGGATGGCTAGTGCGAAGCTGTTGCATAGCACAGGGGGATCGGCTCAAAGCTTTGTGATGACCTAGAGCGGTAGGGAGGGTGGGAGTTTCAAGAGGGAGGGGATACATGGATATATGCATACATATAGCTGACTCACTTTGTTGTACAGCAGAAACACAACACTGTAAAGCAATTATACTCCTTTAAGATGTAAAAAATTAAAAAAGGAAAAAATGTCATGAGATGTAATGTACAGCATGGTGATTATAGTTAATAATACTGTATTGTACATTGAAAATTGCTAAAAGAATAGATCTTAAAAGTTCTCATTACAAGAAAAACGGGTAAGTATGTGTGGTGATGGATGTTAAGATTTATTTATATATACAAATATTGAATCATTATGTTATATAACTGAAACTAGTATAGTGTTGTATGTGAAATACATCTCAATAATAATATAAAACTCTTCTGGAATTTGTTATCCATATTTATTTTTACTTACGGGTAGTTTGCAAGTTGTAGTGTTCTCTAGTTGTGTGAAATGTGTGGATCATGTGTGGCTTTATTTGCTTTTGGTTGTTCTGCATAGTTTACAGAGGATGTGTAAAGAGATTTGGGTTTTGGTGAGTTCCATTATTTCCAAAATTTTTCCCCTTAGCCAACTGACTTCAGGAATTCCCCATAATACAAAAGAGCAAAGGACGGCAGTATAGCACAAAGTTCTTTAGACTGTGATATGCCATTTCCGCTTGATGGTGGTGCTGCTGGACTTGTACGTGGTGATAAGTAACACCCAATTCATGCGGGTCAGTCTCTATTAAGCCAAATCACGAGCTAAGACCTCTTTTTCAGAAGGAGGAGAATTATTTGCCTAAGATAACACAACTTTGTTTCAAATCTTAGAGGTCTTCATTGTTTTTACTATCAGAGATTATAAATGCTTCACGCACACATAATAATTAGTGACACATTTGAAGTACGTTGAACCCATTGAGTCAAAATTGGTGAAGTGAATAGCTGATTGCATTGCTGCATTTACCACATGTGTTTATTTTGCCGTAGATCCCTACTCAAAACCCATTAACCTTTGGTCACTCAGTAAATACATCAGTGTCGTTTTTCCTAATGTGTTTTTGTTTGGATATGGTTCACTAAAGATCTTCATTTTGTTTCTGAGAACAGTTATATGTCTTTTTACCTGAAAGAAATTTAGATAAAATATAGATGAGATAGATAGATAGATAGATAGATAGATAGACTGATTTATCATAGCACTGTGTCTGAAGTAAAGGAAATTTTTAAAGTGTGATCTCGTATGCTTTCCTCATAATCATTTAGTTTTTTGTAATCCTTCCACAGTTTGGTGTGCAAATATAAGCACATACAAATGTTTTCTCCTTCTTTACCCAAAATACATCATAGGATCTTACACACATATTTCGGAACCTTGTTCTTTTTCACATCTCTCGTTCTATATTAGGAATAAAGAGTATTCTTATTCTTTTGTACAACCTTTTACTGTGTACCAATAAATGTATTATTTTATTTAATCAGTCCCCTAATGATGGGTATTTGGGTTACAAACTATTTCAATGAATAGTGTTTTACAAATACCATTTCGTACACATGTGCAAGTATATCCCAGAAGTAGGATTGCTGGATCAAAATATTTAAGTATTTGTAATTTTGGATGATAGCTGCCAAATTGTTCTCTACACCAGTTTATAATCCCACCAGCAATGTATGAGAATGCTCATTTCCTTCAATGCCTCCAAAGGTTTAACAACCTTTTGAATTTCTGCAAATCTGAGTTTTTAGTTTGCATTTTTATGAGGTAAAGCACCTTTTCACACATTTAAGGGCCATCCGTCATCTGCCTTCATACATTTTGTCCATTTTCCTCGAGTGGATTACCTTTTTATTGAAATTTAGAAATATTAGAGATTAGCCCTTTGTGAAACAATTCTCCATTATTGTTCAAGTTCATCATTTGTCTTTTGACACGACCCATGGCACTTTCTTGCCACACAGGTTTTCCTTTTTAAATTGGACTTACCAAATTTTTCTATTATGGCCTCTAGATTTTGAGTCATAGTTAGGAAAGCTTTCCCACTCCAATATTGTAAAGGAAAAACTAGAGAAGAGAGGTAAGGTTAAACTTTCTGCATAACCTTTCTTTCTGCTTACAAGGGATTTTATGCAAGCCAGGGGATCATGGCTACTCACTAGAACATCTCAGCCACAACCCCTGGCACAAAATTGTACAAAGAATTTGATAAAGGGCTGTCTTTAGAAGTGTTTCCCTGCCCGATGAGCTGTATGATATAGCTAAGAAACTTACCAATAATGGCTTGTGGTCGATAGCTTATTACAGAGCCTGTGCTCCAAGAATTAATGCAGCAAATAATTAGTAGCTATGTTCACAAGTCAAATGAAATTTCATATGCAGTATGAACAAAACTGCTCAACCATAACATCATAGAAAGAGACAGTGCTTGATATGAATGCACTGATTTATATATTTCTGGTTGAAGGGGGTAGATGGAATGAAAAACCAGTACAAATAAATGACTACTATATTCTTCATATAATTATACCTAAACAATACAGTCTACCATTTGAGTGCCTTCTACTTAGCAAGTGTTTTACCTTTAACATTATAAGGTTTATTTATATCATGATTATACAGATTTGAAAGTATGGCTCAGAGAGATTAAAAAATGTGTACAAGTTCAAAGAGCTGTCGCTTGGCAGAAGTGGTAATCAAACCTGATGCCAAAGCTTATACATTTCCCACCATATAACTATGGACCTCCAAATACGCTATGCGGTCAGTAAGCTCTCTGAATTGTTTGTGATATACAATTGACCCTTGAAGAATGCAGGGGCTGGGGGTGCCCACCCTCCAGCACCCATGGTTCCATACTGGCTGATTCAACCAACCATGGATGGTATACTACTGCAGTACATATTTATTGAAAAAATAATCCATGTATAAGTGGACCTGTGCAGTTCAAACCCATATTGTTCAAGGGTCGACTGTGTAATATTTTAAGTGAAAAAGTTATGTGGGAACTTGTACTTATTATTATTTGGGCCATTCCAAATGTTTCTATGAAAAACTAAATTGTCTGTTTATCTTCTGGTTTGCAATCTGAGTCACCTCTGCATCCCAAGGGTATTTCCACAGTAGCTAACAAAATAAATACTCGTTATGTTTGCTGAAGGAGTGATATGAACCTGTGAGTCACGAGAGTTAAAATTGTAAAATCAGATGTCAGAAAAAAACTAATGCTAGTTAAGTATAATGTCTATGCTCATTTAAATTAGAAGATCTAAGGCAGTAACCTGGAAAGTATTACATATAGTTAAATGGAATGAACTTTCTTTAGAGGATGAAAAAAGAAACTAATTTACTCTCTGATAACTTCTGCTAGAAAAAACTTTAGTAGAAGAAATATATGCAACTATTTCATATTCTATTAATGAAAACCCTCTACTCCATACAATGAGTTGATCAACAAAGTTAATGTCTGGTATTCTAAGAGGAAAGATTTTTGTCTCTATAAATTATGCAAACCATCATTAGAAACTGATTACAGATGTATACTGCTAAACTATTAAACAGTCCAAATGACCTGGATTCATTAATTATTCATAAAAAAATGGAGGAAACTTCACTGGGTTCATGACCAAAGTATTTCTATTGGTCCCTGAAAAGGACTTTTGTTACGTTTCACAAAACTATTAATTTTCTTTCTGCAGTATCCTTTGCTTTGGTCCCAATGAAGACACTGAGCCTATGTATACCAAGCAGGGGAAATTGTTCTCAGAAGGTCAAGGCGATTGTGAGAGCTAATTTTTTTGTGCATACTAATAAACAAAAGTGAAACACGTGCATATTAGAAGCATCATATATTTAATGTCAAAGAACTTGAATTCAAGTACAAAAATTAACACATGATCAACATTAAAAACCATAACACTTATTACTCAAAGAACTATACAGTGAATGTCAAAAACACAAATGGAGCATAACTATAAAAACCTTAAATACATTAACACAAAATTATAATGTATTTCTACAACAAACAATTAACTAAAATATTTATAGTTATTTTCAAGGACCACAATGGTAGACTGCTTTTTCTTTAGTACTGCATAAAATCTGCGTCTTAATCTTTTTGCCCTTCATTTCTTTCTACATAATAGTTAGATGCTTCTGTTTATATAATTGTTCTAATCGCTAATAAGATAGTGATCCTTGGTAATCAAATCCAGAGTAACCATTGTCTGCAAGTGCTTTAAGACTTGAGAAACTCTATTTAGCAAAGTTATAATGAAAAAATTTAATGTAAACTTCTGGGCTCTACTGACCACTCAGGAATCAGAAGTTATTTAAAATCCCAAAAGTTTAAAAAGAACAGCAGTTTGTTACAACTTTATCAAGAGAAATCACTAAGTAACTTTTTTAACTTAGCATTTTTAAAAGTTTTACAATGGTAGGTTATTCTGAATTGTGACTGATATTTACTATGTTGAAATAAATATATAATTATCATTTTAAAACCAAATGTACAAACCCGATTCTAAAATAAAACAGTATTTTACTTTGCATGTTTTACAAGGAAACTTTCATACTCCTGTTTATAATATTTTCTTCAGAAGAATGAGGCCTGATTGGAGATATATAGCCGCTGTCCAACATGGCTGCCATTAGCAAGTAATACGGTTGGTGACAAGGGATAGCTTGGATAAGAATAAGGCCTTGAAGTGTAAGGAAGCAGGCTGGGAGGCCCAGAAGAGAGGGTAGCACTAACAGGGGAAAGACTATTTATTGAGCTGCGACGTAAATTGCTGTCTGTAAATAAATACATAACAATTATGCTTCACATCTTTATGGTTACAAATTTAATTCAAAGAGACAAAGCATTAAAACTATAATCACAGTTTAACATAATGTTCTAACATTCAAAATCCTGATAATCTTATATTGCTGGTAAAGACTGTTTCAGCATTCACTGCATTGCAAATCCTGATGGTTTCATCAGTCAGTATTACGTAAACTTTCACTGACACAATGTTTCAGAGATCTTACTAGAATACATTCTTGGATATCTATTGTTTTGTGTCTTTATGATCACCGAAAAAGAGAACCTCTGATTTCTCTTGCTCTATCCACAAGGAAACTCCTTTTAAATTTGGTACTGACACTAAGGGATCGTCCAAGAAGAAAAGATATAAAACAGTGAATTCATATTTGCTTCTTTTTTGAAACTGTATTAGGTATCAAGCCAGCAGGCACATTTACCCCTGGACTGCAAAAACTGTCTAATATTTCATTATTTAAATACTAATGTAAACATTTATACAACCCCACAAACCAATTTAACATTAGAATCCTACTGGTACCATAAAACAGTAAAATGAATCATCTTTATAAAATAAACTTCAAGAAACCATTATCAACTTACAGTACAGAAAAATCCAAAAATTAAACTAAATTATTTCTTTAGAAACCAACATTTGAAATACTACTGTTCCACAATAAACATTCATCTTATGTATGATAATTTCCTGCTTCATTAGTTATAATGTTTATAGATGTGTGTGAGTACTAAAGACCAAATTTGTAAATCCTGTACCTTCCAAAAACTCAACTATGTTCTTTGGTGTAGAGTAAGCCAAGGGTGTGAAAATGACTATAGTGATTATTTATAAAAGGTATGGTGTTTCTAGGAACAGAAGAAATTAGGTCATCTAATGCACAAGTAAAGTTTTTTCTATTATTTTCCTGGTGCTATAAACGAGGCCTAAAAATGGATGTTAACTTAGTATTGCCATGGGACTTAATATTAAGCCAACAGGAATGAGATCAACTGCAGGAGAATAAGCTCAAGCAACATCAGAAAGGACCTAGTTAAGAAAAAAAATGGAAAAAATAAAAATCAGTTAAATATAGGTTTAATTTCTAGCACTGTAAAACTCTAATTAGAATCATTTTATAACCTTTTTATTTTTATTAATGGTACCATAAGATCAATAAAAGCAGTTTGTTCCAAGAAGACATAAATACATTCAAGGCATACAATTAAAAATATTTTCAGTATTTTGAAACTGGATAAGGAATGACTTTGACACCATTTGCTTTTCTAATATCCAAAAGTAGGATAACTCTAGGTATTAGAGAACTTTTTTTCTTCTCTTAAAGGATCCACTTTGCCTGAAGCGTTATGGCATTGAGTATAAACAAAAACTTTAGTGTTCCAGATAATTCAAATAATTGCTAAAAAAAAAAAGTTCTGATTCTCTCCTTCTAAACGTTATCACACAAATACAATAAATTCCTTATTAAGCATGTATATATAACTAGCTCTTTCAAACTTTAACAGTGTGGTACAGACAACATGATTTAGAAGAACAGATCTTTAAATAGTTACACTTCTGTATGTGGGGAAATGTAGTTTTCCGGGAAATGTAAGTTTTCAGAGAAATCACTTTCACTTTGGGTTTATATCCATTCAAGATCTAATGCAGCCTACTCATGAAATGTGGATAAAAAAAGAGATCTTCAGGAGAAGATTTCACAAAGAAGATAGACAGACAACTGGCTACTAGCAGAGTGCTTATCAGGTCTGAAAATTTGTATTTCTGATATTCCCCTGATGTAAACCTTCAATTTACAAATACCCTAATGGACTGTTTTATTCTCACATTTTTAAAGAGACTAAAATTAAAGTATAAAATTAAAAGTTCACTTTGATGACTTTATTCATAGAGGATAAATCAAGAAAAAAAATTTCCCCCTAATACTACAAAGATTAGGACACGAAAAGCTTCAGATGTTTATAAGCATTTCAAAAATAATTTTTTTACAATTTAAGAATCTAAATATATTCGGGAAAACATCTGGGTGATTAGAAAATATAATAAATGTCAAACTTGAGACAATAACTGTGAGATAAACCTAGATGAACCATGTTTTCCCCTAACATACAACTTATATATCACAGACAATAAAAATCAGAAACCACCACTGATTAACAACTTAACAAATGAATTAAAATTCCTAACATATACTTACTTGCCCACCCCTGCTTTTTCTTCCCAATGAACATCCTTAGCTCTTCAATCCCACTGTTTCTGCCTCAGACTGGGATATTACTCCCCTTCCCCACTCTTCTTAAGGGAATGATACAGAGCCAATTTCAGAATTTAAGTTTTACACTGAGAATTATTCAACTGTCTTAACACTTTTTAAATTGAGGTACAATTTACATACAATAAAATGCATACATCCTATGTGTTCACTTCAATGAGTACCGATAACTGTATAAACCTATGTAACCAACACCCAAAGCAAGATATAAAACATGTCCATCAATCTAGAAGTTCCCATTTATCCATTCCAGTCAAGAGCCCTTCTGTTGGAGGCAACCACTTTCTGATTTCTATCACTATAGCTTAGTTTTGACTGTTCTTGGACTTCATATAAAACGTATTCTTAAAGTATTTTTTTATGTCTTCTCTCAACATAATTTGTAAGATTCATTCATATTGTATGTATCAGCAGCTTGTTCCTTTTTATTGTTCAGCAGTATTCCATTGAATGAATATACCACAATTTCTTTATCCACTCACACTCACCTGTTGATAAAGATATGGGTTGTTTCTAAATTTTGACTATTATGGATAAAGCTGTTATGCACATTCTTATACAAGTCCTTTTGTGGATACATATTTTCATTTCTTCGGGGTAAATAACTTAAGAGTAGAATTGCTGAGTGGTAGGTTAGAGATAGATACTGCCGAACAGTGCATTGTGACCATTTTTACACTCACGTCAATAAAATATATGAGAGCTCCAGTTGCTCCAAACCCTCACCAACATTTGTTATTGCCAGTGTTTTTAATCATCGCTATTCCCGTGATATGAATGGTATCTGATTTTGGCTTTAATTTGTATTTCCCTTATGACTAATAACATGTTTAGTGACCATCTGAACATCTTCTTTAGTAAAGTATCTGTTCAAGCCTTTTGATCATTCTTATTGGTTTTGTCTTTTTACCGTTGATATCAGTAAAGTTTTTTACTAATTAGATTCTCTAAATCAAAATATTAAATAGCAATAGGTTGAGTCCTCGGAAGTCTCTAATTCAAACCACCTCTTTCACTGAAGAATATTACAGACAAAAGATGGTTGATTAAGTGACTGTTCCATATTCCCACAGTTAAATGGAGAAAAAAACAAATTAAAAATTAGGCTTCCCAGTTACTAGGAAAGTATTATTTCCACTTGATCAAGCTTTTTTACTCTGGCAATCTTCTCAAAACTGGGTTGAGAGAAAGCGTTTCAAAAGGTTGTTGTGCGTAGGGGGAGAGAAATAAAGTAGAGGGCGCTCTAAGCTACCTGGCTTCTGCTTGAGCCTACCCACGCCCACACTTCCCACTTAAACTCACACAGCTCTGCATTCCCTTGCTTTAAATGCTAAACTTTTTTTTAACATCTTTATTGGAGTATAATTGCTTTACAATGGTGTGTTAGTTTCTGCTTTATAACAAAGTGAATCAGTTAATACATATACATATGTTCCCATATCTCTTTCCTCTTGCGTCTCCCTCCCTCCCACCCTCCCTATCCCAGCCTTCTAGGTGGTCACAAAGCACCAAGCTGATCTCCCTGTGCTATGTGGCTGCTTTCCACTAGCTATCTATTTTAAGTTTGTCACAGCTTACCCTTCCCCCTCCCCATATCCTCAAGTCCATTCTCTAGTAGGTCTGTGTCTTTATTCCCGTTTATGTAACACTTCATTTGAAGAAAAGGCCCACTTCAACTCACACAGCTCTGCATTCCCTTGCTTTATATGCTGAACTTTTATGTAACACTTCATTTGAAGAAAAGGCCCTTTTAACGCTTTAATATAATTATTAGAGATAACATTTTGATCAAATCCTCTAAAATTTCATATTTACATGTTAAATGGATACATTTTTACAGAATAACTTTGACCTATAGTAAGACTAGTAAATAGGCTTAACCTTAAGTGCCAATTCTAATCAAGCAGTAATCGCTAAAAGGACCCTGGATTCCAAAGGATTCTGAAGCTGTGTCTGGAATGAGCAAGAAAGTGAGTAGTAACTGTAGGGCCACATCTGACATGGGCGCAAGAGCAGAGCCTGGCAGCACATTCATCACCTGCTTGCCAGTCCCGCCTCTGCAGCGATTATAATTTGGTCTCCTACCTTTCTCTGTCCAGCACAAGAGACGAATACCACCAATATGTTCCTCAGCCAAAACTAAGCAATAGATATATACTGATTTACTCTCTTCTTGTGTGTCCCCTTTTTGTTTCTATTTTCTTACACCTCTTGACCGAACATCACAGATTCTCTAGCTGCTTGTTTCATATGAAGAGGGGGAAACCCTTAATAGAGACTAAAGTGAGTTCAGTTGAAAGCGTCTTCTCATACTAATCTTTTTCTTTTAGTTTGTTTCTGACCAGATATTCCTTTTTTTTTTTTTTTTTTTTTTTTGCGGTTTTGCGGTACGCGGGCCTCTCACTGTTGTGGCCTCTCCCGTTGCGGAGCACAGGCTCCGGACGCAAAGGCTCAGCGGCCATGGCTCACGGGCCCAGCCACTCCGTGGCATGTGGGATCTTCCCGGACCGGGGCACGAACCCGTGTCCCCTGCACTGGCAGGCAGACTCTCAACCACTGCGCCACCAGGGAAGCCCGACCAGATATTCTTTAAATTAATTTTCCATTAGAAAGTATATTCTTCATAATTGGTTTTTTTCTTTTCCTTGTTAGCTCTGAGTTCTACCTTCATGCCCACCCCCTCTCTTTTTGATGCACCTTTTTAAAGTGTACAATTCAGTGGTTTTTAGTATATTCACAAAGTTATGCAGCCAAACTACACTATCCAGAACATTTTCATCACCCTCAACAGAAACTCTGTACTTACTAGCAGTCGCCCCCCATTCCCTCTCCGCCAGACCCAGCAACCACTAATTTTTCTGTTTCTATAGATTTGCCTATTCTGGATTTTTCATATAAATGGAATCATATAATTTATGTGGTCTTTTTAAACTGGCTTCCTAGCATAATGTTTTCAAGGTTCATACATGTAGTATGTATCAGAACTTCATTCCTTTTTATAACCACTGTATGGAGATACTGCATTTTGTTTATCCATTCATTAGCCAATGGACATCCAGGTTGCTTCCACCTTTTGGCCGTTAGGAATAATGCCGCTAAGGAATAATATGCACAAGATTTTGTGTGGACATATGTCTTCAATTCTCTTGAGTAAATAACTAGGAATGGAATTGCTGGGTCATATGGTAAACTCTATGTTTAACTTTCTGAGGTATTGCCAAATATTTTCCAAGGCAGCTGTACCATTTTAACACTCCCAACAGCAATGTATAAGGGTGAAACACCTGATATTTTGACCTGTGAAATACATTTCCCACCTTAATACATATTTTAAGCATTTCTTTAGATTTCTATGAGATCTTTATTAAAATTTTTGAAAAAATTTCATTTTACCATTTTATTATTTCAATTTCTAACATTCCAAGAGCCATAACTTTAATAACTCAATAACTTTCTTTTACTGAACCACTGAATTTCATCTGCAAAACAAGTTTTTGGTAACAGTATTTATTATACATACCCAGAATATAAAATATAGCTGGGTTCAAACACAGAGATTTACAAAAATCATCTGTATTAGAATATTATCATTTATTATTTTGTACTGTCTCCTAGTACAGAAGACCAAGAGCTAACTATAAGGCAGAGGAAAGAATTTTCAGAATTGGTAATTATTAAGCAACTTATAACCTATGAAATATTTAAAAATCATTAACTATAAATTTTTAAGTGATACTTTTGGCTAGAATACACTAGTATTATCAAATTTACTGGCATTTTTACTTCATTTACTTTCCCTACTTCAATTCAATTTTTAAAAAGTATTTTTATTGTCTACTTAATTTTTCCTATCAGGTGACTGACAGCAAAGGGCAAAAAGTAGACGGGCAATGACCAATATTTTTTCTAAGACTAGGCCCACAGGGTAACTCAGGCCACTAATTTCTGTTTTAAGATGATTTATAGGAGGGTTTGAGTAGGATAACCTTAGTAAGAGGTGGCTGGATAAGAAAATTATTGTCTGTAACTGTTTCCTTGTAAGGTTCTAGTTAATCAGTTCTCTGATTTTACTAGATGATTGTATTTTTCAGATTCAATTTTGGGGGAAAAATCATCTATTTCTGTTTTCAACTAAATTATTTTTTTAATTTACGATGTATTTTCCCATATAATTTTGAAAGAGTGATTTGGATTTTAAATTCTTACTCTGAAACTTCGATATTGTATAACAATCATAAACATATACTTTGTCAGATATCAGTACTTTTATTTTTAAGAAATTACAGCCGTTTCATTCTAAATTATCTTTAAAGATTATAATTTAAACCTTCAAAAACAAGGGTTTGAAATCCTAGAAAATGCAAACTAATGTCACTATAGTGAAAGCAATCAGTTCAGTGGTTGCCTGGGAAAGAGAGTAGAAGGAGGAATGGATTATAGTAGAGGTGATAGAAATGTTTATTTTCTTGATTATGGTGTCATTTCACAGACTTATACATAAAGCAAAACTGACCAAAGTGCACATTTTAAATATGTGCATTTTATTGTATTTCAATTATACCTCAAAAAAGTTATAAAGAAATCCCAAGTGTTTCTTCTAGGTTAGTTTAAATGTTTCTCAAACTACATCCCACACAATTCAAGTAACTTGTCAAAACAAGAATCCCTTAGGCCAAAAAACATTGGGAAAATTTTAGGAAAGATGGGTTTAACAGATAAATAAATTGCTACTACAATTATTCAGGATGCTAACATGCATTATGATTTCCAAGGGGAGTATATATAGTACATGGTTCTTCCCAAACTTGACCATAGAAACAGTTATTTCACTCAACAACTTGGCAAATCAGTTTGGGGAGAACTTTTTTTTTTTTTTTTTTTTTTTTTTGGGGGGAGAACTTTTAATAGGGATACTATATAATGGGAAAACATTAAAAACAAATCAGAAGAATTCTTAAAATACATTAAACACAGCAATTACAAACTCAAATGCCTTCAGAGGCCAAGATGTAACAAACAAAAGAAGAACTCAAAAAGGACCAAATATAAAACAAATGCTGTCCTGCTATTTGTACTGAAATGAAACCCAGTTGCTTTCCTTTTAAAAAACTGAAGAGACCAAACAAATCATATCAAGAGCTTCCAGTTTGCTACCTTTGTATTAAGAGATTGAATTATGTCAAATTCCTTTTAATGCTAGTTTCTATACCATTTTGGAAAGAGAGGAATAAAAGAGCAGCCTATGAGAGGGAAAATTATGATCCAAGCTATAGCAAACTAGAATTGTAACCCACTCCAGAACACATGGATTACTACCCAGGGAACTACAATTCTTTTTGCCTCTACACCTAAAAAGGAGTTTGGATAGTAATAATCTTTACTCAAACTACCTTTAGCTTCCTACTAAAACTTATCCTTCTCAGTACCATGTTGGAAAAACTAAACAGTGAATCCTAATAAACATAACTTTTGTTCTAAATTGTATCAATAATAATTTTGGTTTAGTAAGTTTGAAAAAACTAGAGTTCCATTTTCAAATAAGTTTGAGAAATTCTGCGTAATCTACTTTATAATACACTCATTCCAACTACATCCATCTTAATACTGTTTGCCATCCTGGTTGGTTCACAATGTACACACTAGCATGTTAAAAGTTTTCAGAAGACCTGAAATATAGAAGTCAGTTTAACTTTTTAAAACTTTGCTTAATGCATCTATAATTAACAAAGCTATAATAATTAAAAATTTTCACAAGGTTTCAATGAACAATTTTAAATATTTCTTCTTAAAACCATAAGAAGAATAATTTATAACTGGCTTTCTGGAAACTAAATATATCACTTAATATTCCTAAGAGACTTTTTCTTACCTGTTTATTTTCTCCAAATTCTTCTACATAAGTCCAGGCTGAAGAGACTGTGTTCCCTGTCTGTAAGCAGTGAAGACAGAAAAGAATTGAGTCTTTAGACTGATGTTACCCCTTATCTTGGAAGTGCATGGAATCCCTGATAAGTTTAGGTAAAAACTATTTGATCAGTAAATATGAAAATAAATTTAGAGGAAAAGAAAAAAGTGATTGTTATTTCTGAAGTTCTGCAAAGATGAACTAAAAGAATAGTATTTTGATTTTGGAATGAAAATTATGAGTTAATACATTAACAGAAAAAACATATCTTTCTATACAAATTAAGTCCTTATTAGTTGGTTTTTCCAAGAAGTACTACTCTACCAATTAAATAAGAAAAGGATTTTAAAAACAACTGAGATTGCCCAATTTTTGATAAGCAGATAGCCAAAGAATCTAAGTGAATTTGAAAACTATCAATATCCTTTCTTTCCATCTTAAAAAGAAATAAATGGCCAAAATAATACAAACCATAAAAAATATCTGGCTTATTAAGAGCTAAACTTTAGAAGCCTAGTTTAGCCATATATAGTACAACTCTGGACATCCATCCATTTTGGTGGATGTCTCTTCATAGGAATGTATATCCAAAGCTATGCTAAGAAACTGCATTAGAGTATGAACAAATGAAAAATGTTTGATGATACACATAAAACTACAGATTTTTAAATACCCATCTTGAAGATAACTCAGCAGAAAAAACAGTCACAGTATTTTCTGAGTTTTATATAATGAAATAGGTAATTTAATCAACCCCCCCAGTGAGAACTATAACACCTAGACAATTATTAAAAGCAAAACTACCTACATGAAAGCACTGAGAATGGCCAAGACTGAAGAACTGTGGGACTGTGATCTTAGACAAGAAACCCAAAGAGGTGTGCACATCTTCTGGAGGTGTGTTTTGCCTAGGAAGGTTGGCCAATTCTAAAGAATCTGAAAGGCAAGGGAAGATGGCAAGAGACAGACAAATTTCTGAGGATAAGAGGACAAAAACCGGAACTGAGGAGCTACTGATGAGGCAAGTCTGGAACCGTGAATAAAACCGAACCAGAAGTAGACCAACTTTAATGATGACTAAATTCAAATCTTCTCAATCCCTGCCTGGATTAAGACAATCTGGGACTGCCAGTCCTTTGGTCACCTTTCTGAAGCAAAAATAAATCCTCTCTGAATAAAGTTAACAGCATGTTCGCTTTCACATTATCTCCACATTTTTTCATATACAATATCTGGAATTCAATCGAAAAGAACCAATCAAATAAAGAGATAAAACAATGTGACCTAAAAGCACAAGAAACAAAAGTCAACAGTAACAGATTTACAGGAAATGTAGATAAAGTTTTCAGAACTAGATAGTAAAATAATTATGACTAATATACTCAAGGAAATAAAAAACAAACCTGAAAATTTTGGAGGCAAAGTGTAAATCATAAAAAAAAATCAAATGAAATTTTAGAACTGAGAAATAAATTCAAATAATGGTTTTATCATGTTAGACACAGATGAAAAAAAGAATTCATGAACCAAAAGATAGGTCTGAAGAAAATATGCAAACTAAACATACAAAAGAATTGAAAAGAACAGAAAGAACATAGTAGATAAACGGGATAGAGTAAAACGGTCTAAGAAATGTATAACTGTTGTACCATATAGAAAGGATAGACAAAATGGGACAAAAGCAATATAAGAAAACAGAATCACTTAGAACTTTCTAAAACAAGTGAAAAACACTGATCCACAGATTTTAGAAGTGGTGAAAGTCCCAATTAAGATAAAAACTAAGAAAGCTACACGTAAGTCTATCACAGTAACACCTGTGAAAATCACAAGAGAAAATATTAAAAGTAGCTTGGGGGGTGGGGAGGTTTACAATAAAGGAGTAATAAGCAAATTATAGCTGACTTCTCAACAGAAACAACAGAAGCCAGAAAACAGTGAGTGGAATTAATAACCTCAAAGAATTAAAGGAAAGTAACTGATCTAGTAAAAATACCCTTTCAAAAGGCAGGTGAATTAAAGACACATTCAGGCAAAAAAAACTGAGGTAACCTGTCATAGGTATATTCATACCAAAGAAAACACAAATGAATGTTCTTTGAGCAGAATAAAGAAATAATCATAGTTGATGCATAGGAGGAAATAAAGAGCAAAGGAAATGATATATAAATGGTAAATGAATACTAATCTATATTAACTAAAAACTATTATAATTAGGTATGTGGGGAGTTAAAACATATAAGTTAAAGACATACAGAAATATCAAGACACTACACAAAACTGGAAGAGAAAATTTAAAAAGTTAAGAGTGTACTAAGGTCCTTGCATTGTCTGGAATGGAATAAAAGCACTAATTAATATTAGATTTCAGTGAGTTAAGAATACATGTTGGAGTCTACAGGGTAATGACTAAGAGGATAATAAAGACTCTATGACTAATACAGCTAAAAGAAGAAGACAGAAAAGGGCAAATAAATAATCCATCAAAAGAAGCAAGAAAGGAGAAAAGGGAAATAGAATAGGGACACAGAACAAGGAATAGAAAGCAAATGGCAAGACAACAGACTTAATCCTAAGCATTTCAATAAGTATATTCAGTTCAAGCTGAGCAAACTCAAAACACAGACCTTTAACAAAAACAAACTTCAGCAACAACAACAAAACCTACCCATATATTGGGCTCATCTTAAGACTAAGATATAGGGAAAGTAAAAGTTAAAATATAGAAAAAAATACGCATGCAACCCTAATCAAAAGAAAGCTTGTAAGTCTATGTTAATATCAGAAAAAGTATTCTTTAAGGCAGGAATGCATGATAGAGACAGAATGACACAGTATAATAATAAAAGGTACACTTCACCAGAAAAATATAACAATTCCAGATTTCTATGCACCTAATACACAACCTCAAAATATAAAAAGCAAAAACTGACAGAACCAAAAGGAGGAAAAGATAAATGTGTAGTCATAGTAGGTGATTTTCATGACCCTCTCATAGTAATAGAATAAGCAGGCCAAAAAAACATGAAAGATAAAGAAATTTACATATAATTAGTAAACTTGGCCTAACTTATATTACGAGTTGAACTGTGTGCCCAAAAAAGATATATTGAAGTCATAACCCCTAGTACCTCAGAATGTGACCTTATTTGGAAATAGGGTAACTGCAAATGTAATTAGTTAAGATGAGGTCATACTGGAGTAGGGTGGACCCTTAATCTACTATGATTGATATCCTTATAGGAATAGAGAAACACAGAGAGGAGAATGCCACGTAAAGACACAGGGACACACAGGGAGAAGAAACCATATCCAACACAGGCAGAGATTGGAGTAATGCATCTATAAGCCAATGAACTATAAGACTACTGGCAAACACTGGAAGCTAAAAGTGGCAAGGAAATTCTCCCCTACCAGCTTCAGAGGGAACATGGCCCCACCAACACCTTGATTTATGATTTCTAGCCTCCAGAACTGTGGGAGAATAAATTTCTGTTGCTGAAGCCATCCAGATTGTGGTACTTTGCCACAGCAACCCTAGCAAACTAATACACAGCAATTAACAACTGGAAACACATTCTTTTTAAGTAGGCATGAAATATTTACTTTAATTGGTCATTAAAAGACAAAGGACCAAAATGATACACAATATACTTTCCAATCATAGTAAAATAAAAAATATAACTACAAAAAATCTTCATATGTTTAGAAATTTATACTGGTGAAAAGAAATCAAAGTATTTTCAAAAAGATGATGATAAAAATAAAGTATATCAAAACGTATGTGACGCAGCTATAACCATACTTAAGAGGTCAATTTGTAGCCTGGAAATGCATACAATGTAATAAAAGAAAGGCTGAAAACTCTAAACTAAATGGCTTCTTAAATGATATTCCACATATCCAAAAAATATACAACACTAATCTTAAACAAACTCTCCCACAGAATGGTAAAAGAGAAAAAACTTCCTAATGTTTTTATGAGGAAAAGTATGGGCCAATCTTATGAATGTACATAGATACAAAATCCTAAAGTATCAAAAATCAAATTCATCAATACATAAAAAGGATAATGTACCATGACCAAACTGGGTTTATTTCAGAAATGCAAGACTGATGTCACATTCAAACATCAATCAATGCAATTCACCACATTAAAAGAATAATAGACAAAATGATATAATTATCTAAATAGATACAGAAAAAATTCATCACCCATTTGTGATAAAACCTCTTAACAAACTAGGAAGGGACTCGAAGGGACTATTCTTACTGTGATAAAGGGCTTCTATAATAAAAACCACAGCAAACATCATACCTTAATGGGGAAATATTGAAAGTATACAAGGATGCCTTCTATCATTATTTGTATTCAAGACTGGACAAGTGGTTCTAGCCAGTGCAATAAGGCAAGAGAAAAAAGAAAAGTATAATGATAGAAGGGAAGAAAAAAATTCTCATTATTTGCAATTGACATGACTGTGTACGTAGAAAAATTTTAAATAATGTAGAGCCAAAACAAACCATTATACTCAAATGTTTTATTCAATACATAAAAAATAAATTGTATTTATATAGACAGGAACAATCAGAAATAGAAAAGGCACCATTTACAATGGCATTGCAAAACTAACTACCTGGGAATAAATCTAATAAAAAATGTAGGAGATATTTACACAAATATTTACAAGCTACTGAATATTTGGAGAAATTAAAGAAAGTCTAAATAAATGGATAGATCTATAATTTTCATGGATCAGAAGGCCCAATACTATAAAAATGTCATTTCTTCACAAATTGAGCCACAGGTTCAATTCAATACCAATCAAATTCCCAGTAGGATTTTTTTGGTAAAAATTTACAATCTGATTCTAAAATTCATGTGGAACTATAAGGGCTGTGATGAGTCAAGATAATTATGGAGAAAAAAGTTGGGAAGATATTCTCTACCAAATATTAAGATTTTCATAATTAACACACTGTAATAAAATCGATCAATGGAAGAGAATACAGAATGTACAGTAAGACTTATACATATGTATGTGTATATAGGTATGTGTGTGTGTGTACACACACATACATACAATACATACTTCACAACCTCACTAAATTTGAAAGATAAAAAAAAGTTTCCAGAAGATAATACAGGAGACTATTTTATCACTTCAAGTTAAGCAAAGATTTCTTGAGCAGGGTACAAACAGTACTAACTTTAAAGACTGATAAATTGAACCACACTAAAATTAAGAACTTCTGTTTTTTTCAAAGAGTATCACGAAGAGAGTAAAAGGTAAGCCACAAGTGGAAGAAGGTATCTGTTAAAGTATATCTCCAACAAAGGGCTTGTATCTTAATAAAGAAAAAAACCAGATGACCCAATACAATAAAGGGACAAGAGACTTAAATCAAGAGACACTTCATCAAGAGGATATCTTAATGCCCTATAACCCTATTAAAAGATGCTCACTATCATTACTAAATAGTGATATAGAAATTATAATCTCAATGAGACAGCAATATATATTAACCAGAATATTCAATATTATAAGACTGATAATACCCAAGGTATTGGCAGGGATATGTATGGAACAACTGAAACCCATGAGCTGCTAATAAAGTGTAAATTGGTATAACCACTTTGGAAAACTGTTTGGCATTATCTACTCAAGTTTTAAAAATATGACCTACCACTTTCACTCCTATGTATTCAACAGAAATACATGCAAAAACACCATGTACAAGAATCTTCAGAGCATCATTATCTCAAACAGCCCAAACTGAAAGCACTCAAATTTCTAACAACAGAAATAGCAAATAAATTCTATGATTTCGATTGAATCCTTACATTGATGAGAGTGAACAGTACTACTACATGCAACAACATGGGCCAATCTCATAAACATAATGTCAAAATAAGCCAGACAAAAGTTTACAAAATTTTGTACAAATTTCAAAAACAGAAGTAGTCAGAAGACTGGTTTCCTTGGGAACAGAGAGAGTAATATCTGAGTCGGGGTACAAAGGAGGCTTCTAGGGTACTGATATTTTATGTCTTCACCTAGTGGTTACACTGATGTGGTCCCTCTGTGGCAATTCACAAAGCTTTCAGTTATGAATTTTGTACTTTTCTGTTTGTATGTAATGTAATAAGTTATAAAAAAGAGGAATCAGAACATGCACATGAGAAGTTGATCATTTATAATTATAAAAAATTAAACCATTTAATAAAGTTACTATCAATACAGAATAACATATAAAAGAAAAATGATTCAAAGTAATTTTAAAAAACTATAATGGTGATTTTCAGTAGAGATGCTAAATGGAATTACTATTAAATATGGAAGAAGTCTTCCTTCCAAAATGCCTTCACAGACTACCACCTGGACCTGGAGTTTTAAGAATTAGTTTTCTGTTAATCTTTAAGTTGAATGAAATCAAGTTCAGCAGGAGAAAAATGCTGGGATTTCAATTACTGATATAGGACAATTACATTTCTGTTAATAAATATACAGAAGACACAAGGTTACTACTGGTGCTTTAGTCCAGTTTAATTTGCCATTTATTAGTGTCGTTCCTTTAAAAAAAGACTGATATATCCCGATAAATTATTTTGAATGAGATTATTCAGTAATCAAGACACAGAAAGAGGCCAGGAAAAGAAAAAGTATATTGAAAGTCAAGAATAAGAATAGGATACATTAAACTTCAAAGGTCAGAGACAGGATCTTGTTTTCTGAAAACTGAAATCATTGGATATGTTATTTTACTCTTCTGCTATGTAGGAATAAGAGCCAAAAGAAAGATAAACTATGTATAATTTCCACTAATTAGAATTCTAATTTTCATTATACTCATGAAGACATGACACTATGACTATGTGTCATGTAGAACTATGACTTGTTCTATAAAGATGTGATGAAAAGTTTTAAAAGTCACTTAAAACTAAATGTTACAATTATATTCTGTATTTTGAAGATTTTACTGGTTTCAGTTTGAAGAAGATTTCCATATACATTTTATAGTAAATGGTATGAAGATGAAAAGCTGTTTTTCAGACTCTCGGATGTGTCATACTGCTATTTCTTCTTCTGAAAACAGAAAATGACTAAATGCACAGGATTCCAGTATATTCCAAATAAGACTGCTCTATTAGTATCCTGAATTTTCAGGGCTTTTCCTGCCTTTAGGAAACTAAACTGCAACAACTCCACCTCCTAGGTCTATAGCTGTGTAGAAGAATGAAGAAATGCAATGCTAATATAAACTAAGTTTAGAAATAATACACAATAAGCTATTGCCAATTACTTTGCACTTGTGAAGTCCTAACAAATGGCACTAAATAGAACTGTAGATTACATAATGAACTTAGGAAGCTATCATAATGTTCATTAAAATAATAATAATAATGTACGTAATAAAATCCCTTATATTCTATACTACATTTTGTTGACAGAGATAGAAACATGAAGTTTTTCTCAGATAGTTTAAAAGCAACTACTAAAACCATACTCTCCTGTTCTTCCAATATCCAAATTTCATTCATATATATACATACACACACACACACAATACATATCTACATATTCAATATAAAATAACCCACGACTCAGTCTATATTTCAAAGGTTTCACTATTTTAAAACACTTTATCAGCCTTTTAAAAATTATTTACTGTTCATTTCTACTTCAGTGAAATATAAATATATATCATCCTGTTAAGCACCATTCATAATTTGATTGTGTGTCTGCACCTACCAACTCTATATCTCAGATATTTCTTTTTTAATCCTTTCTTCTTTCTGCTCAAAGCACAGCCAAACTTTATCTTTCCTCAGAATTTTATCTTTTAATCTTACAGAATGTAGATCACTTTCAATTATTTGAAAAGCACCACATGCTGAGTATTAAAGGAGGAGATAGTACTGACCTATAATAAATGAAGGACATAATAACAACAATTTTAAAAAATATATGTACAAAGTCCCCTGGCTTTATAATCCTAATGGATCAAAACTTTATAATAGTAAATAAACAGTAATATAAAAATTACTAAATTGTTGAGTAATATTATAAAGAACAAATCATTCTCAGTTACAATGTCCAAGAAAAGCTTTGTATAACAGATAAAGTAGATAAAAGTAGAATATTCCAAGCAGAGTAAGCAGCACTAGGAAAAGCCTGGAAACACCAATGAGCATGGCAAGTTCAGATAATCAAAGCAAGAGGTATTATCTATGGTTAGGTAAGATGGGGCCAAACAATAGAGCATCCTGAACAGGAGAATGTGGAGTTCAGAGGACTTTATTACATTACAATAGCAAGCCACTGTAGGTTCCTGAGCATGGAAATAATGATGAAAAAAAATAATCAGACATAACTGGAGTGATAAATTATGTTGCTGAATTACAAAATGAGACGTTTGGAGTATAATCGAAAAGCAAAATGAGAATACCAAGCAACAAGAGACCATGAAATAGACGTAAACAAACTGCCTATTTGAAATTCTGTCTAGCATCTGATGGAGGAAAAAAACACATATCTTCTGCCACCTTGACACATATACCATCAGCGGGCAATGCTTATCCTAGAGTAAACTTAAAAATCTCAAAGCTACAATGTAAACAAGATATGTTCGCAAGATCTTTGTAGCTCAGAATGATTCTTCCAGGATTCAGACAGATGTCCTAGGTCCACATTACATGGAGTGGTCCGGTATATGGGCTTGTTGGACTAGTGGAGATAAAACTGTCTCCGAAAAGCAGATAAAGTATGAAACAAAAGCCCATTACACTATATTTTAAGTTTTAGAAGAATAACTTGCCAATAATATTCCACAAGTTCACAGTCTGTTATCAAATGTTTAACATTAGACAAGGTCAGTTTTTCACTGGGATCATGTGAAGTTAACAAAGAATAGCAGTTAAGAGCACAGCCTCCTTGCACAGCCTGGGCAAATTATTCAATCTATTGAAGTCTTGGTTTCTTCATTTGTCAGAAAAAAGAAAGTGAAGACATTAAAATAATATCTATAGTACCTCAAAGAATTGATAGAATAATATAGTATCATGTAAAGACATTTAGCACAGTACCTAACATACAGTAAGTGCTCAAAGAATCTTCACTATTATTATTACTAATAAAATTCATTATTATAAATAATTGTAAAAATCTGTTGTCTTGGATTTGTTTTCTGAATAAGTATTATTCTTCGATACTTATATAGCATATTTTAATATAAAAGGTACTGCTGTAGGCCCTTTACAATTTTAACTCATTTAATATATATAATTACCCTATGAGATAAATACTGTTAACATTCAGAGGAGGAAACTGAAGTACTGACAGGTTAAAGTAACTTTTCCAAGTAGGTAATGAAGCTGGGATGTGAATCCAGGAAATCTGGCTCTGAATGCCATGCTCTTTTATTCAATGTGGCCTGTACGCTACACTAAATTTAAAGTACTGAACTTCCTTTTGCTGTAATTCTTTCTAAATGCAATGTACTATTTCCTGACCCTCTCATCTCAGATTAGGTCAGGTCATGCAATTACATTTTCTCATAACACCCCATACTTCTTTATAGTGTTTATCAGAACTGTAACTGAATAACTGTCTCCTTCAATACAATGTAAACTCTATGAAGGCAGCAACTGTGTCTGATTCACTACAGTGATCCTCAGGACTTCATATAAAGCACAGTGTTCAATACATATTTGTTGCATGAACATATATATTAACAAGGATTAACCATCAGCCAGCTAATAAACTGAAAATGAAAATAATTAAGCCTACAGAACTGAATAATAACAAAAAGGTTATTCATATGATAAGAATAAGGATTCTAAAAATAAACTTTCTTAAATCAAAGTGTGAAAAAGGGCAAATTTTTCAGAAGGCATCAAAATAGCAAGGCTAATACACTCCACGTAGTTTTAAAGAAGATAATTCTGAGTTAAAATAGTCTAGTAAAGAATCTTGCTTTGCCTCCATACATTTACTTAACAATGTAAACAGGTTTAAGAGGTGCAAACTACTAGGTATAAAACAAATAAGTTTTAAAAAGTGTAATATATAGCACAGGGAATATAGCAGCATTTTATAACAGTTTAGCATGGAGTATAATCTATAAAAATATCAAATTACTATGCTGTACACCTGAAACTAATAGAATACTGTAACTCAACTATACTTCAATTAAAAAATTAAAATTTTTAAATAAATGTTAAAAAAGTAAAGGTTTTTTTTCCTTTTGTACAGAGCTTTTAGTAGTTTAAAAGCTTACATGGTTCTGCATTATATTCAATCATAATCTACCTCCCTGAAACTTTCCTCTATTAGACTTAATTCCAACCCCTGGAGCTTCATATTGAAGTCTCTCTTCTATGTGACAGCTCTTCAAGAATTTGAAGACAGCAATCATATTCCCCCTGTAAATACTGCATTAATATTTACAGACTAAACAGATCTACATACTTCAGTTGTTCACTGTCCCAACTTCTTATTACAGAGTTTCTAAGTCTTCCATAGCTGTCAATGTTTAATTAAATGCTGATGCCCAAAAGCAAACAAAACATTCCAGATATAGGCTGAGCAGAATAAAATTATTTGGGCTGAATACTACATAACTTTCCAATTTTGCCTTGAGTTACAGTTGACCCTTGAACAATGCAGAGGTTGGGTGCTGAGCCTCTGAGCAGTTGAAAATTCACATATAACTTATAGTCAGCCCTCCACATCTGCAGATTCAACCAACCTTGGATCTCATAATACTGCAGCATTTACTACTGAAAAAACTCCACATATAAGTAGACCAGCACAATTCAAACCCATATTGTTTCCAGGGTATGTATATTAATCTGACAATCTCTAGAGTAGAATGACTCTCATTCTGGTTTTGACAAAAATTCAGGTTTTTACTATTGGTTGGTTGGCTGACTTTCATTCTTTGTCACCTTATTTATTTTATTATAAAAGTATGTTATACAAACAGAGGAATGTATAAAATATAGATGTACAGTCAACATAATTTCAAAAATAAAAAAATGCGGGCTTCCCTGGTGGCGCAGTGGTTGCGCGTCCGCCTGCCGATGCAGGGGAACTGGGTTCGCGCCCCGGTCTGGGAGGATCCCACATGCCACGCAGCGGCTGGGCCCGTGGGCCATGGCCGCTGAGCCTGCGCGTCCGGAGCCTGTGCTCCGCAACGGGAGAGGCCACAACAGAGGGAGGCCCGCATACCACAAAAAAATAAATAAATAAATAAAAATTTAAAATAAATAAATAAATAAATTCACTCACCACTCAGGTGTAGAAACAGAAGATTTTCAATACCTTAGAAGTCTCTCTTGTATCCTTTCCAACTTCTCCTTTTAGTCCTTAAAGTAATCATGATCCTATTTTTAAGTGTTAACCATTCTCTTGCTTTCCTTTATAGTTTTGTCATATATTCCTTCATCCCTAAACAATATATTGTTTAGTTTTGCTTGGCTTTATTTTCCTACTCATAATTTCCCATTGCCTCAATTCCTTCAATGTAAGATTTGAATCTTTTCATATTTTACTTATTTTTAATAAGCCACCTCATATCTTTCAGGGAGTGAAGCAGGGACTACAGTGGATAGCGCATCACAAGTATTAAAAAAAAAAAAGATAAAGGTAAGATTAATATTCTGCTTAGGTCAGCCTGCCCCATCAATATGAGACAATGCTATCTCTCCCCAAAAAGAAACTGAGCTGAGGGGAAGTTGAACATCTTTCAATCTTTCTCCTAACCTGGATTTTATAATAGGGCTTTAGAATGTATGTAAATTCCCTGAATTAATTAACTACACATTTAAAGAGCACCCCAGGATAAATATAATTAAATAAATGAGGCAACAACATTTGAATTATTTAGTTTCAATTTATTCATACCTCATATCTAAACATAAATATTTGCTAGTTGACTATAGAAATTCTTCTCATATAAAAACTTTAAAAATAGAACATCAGACTAAAAGAACTGAAAATAATCATTACTGCCTAAAAATTCAGATAAAATCTCAAGGCAATGAAATTTGCCTTATTTACCAATTTAAATCAAAGACTGGCTGACATCAATCTACTTGCCAAAGCCTAAGACGATTGATGGAAAAAGGCTGTTCATCCTCCCTCCCAAGTCATGTTCAGTAACATACCACTCCCTGCTTGTGGCATAAACCACGATAAATAAAAATAATAAGCAAGTAAATAAATAAAAGTGCAAATATTTGTAAAAATCAGGAAACGTGAGGTTTAAAAAAGACACTGGTGCATAAATGAGAAATAGATGATTGTAAAAAAGAGCAGATATTGGGCTTCCCTGGTGGCGCAGTGGTTGAGAGTCCGCCTGCCGATGCAGGGGACACGGGTTCGTGCCCCGATCCGGGAAGATCCCACGTGCCGCGGAGCGGCTGGGCCCGTGAGCCATGGCCGCTGAGCCTGTGCGTCCGGAGCCTGTGCTCCGCAACGGGAGAGGCCACAACAGTGAGAGGCCCGCGTACCACAAAAAGAGCAGATATCCTAGAGAGTCACAGATATCCTAGACGCATTTCAATACAAGTACTTAAAAATCTTAA
Organism: Physeter macrocephalus; assembly: GCF_002837175.3. Taxonomy (NCBI): domain Eukaryota; kingdom Metazoa; phylum Chordata; class Mammalia; order Artiodactyla; family Physeteridae; genus Physeter; species Physeter macrocephalus. The sequence continues at coordinate 36,792,102 of NC_041220.1, read as the reverse complement.
GTCAGTAAATCATAGACTTAAGAAATAAAGAAGGAAAAACAAACACAGCTATCTCATCATATTTGTAAATCCCCCTCAGAAGCCAAAAGAGTGCTTTCACAGGGTAAGTAATCCTATTTTTGCTCAGTATCTCCTCTTTCCCTCTAGTTCTTAAGAGAAAAGAAATTAACTTTCCAATGCTTTGATATCTTCATTATTCCTATACTTGATATATCTAAATTTTACACCTAGGAATCCCTCAAGGAAACTTGATGTGTGATCTCTCAAATATATGTAGACACCTAATACACACAAGTAAGACATTTAAATGAGTAAACATTTCTCTGTCTGAATTATTTTGCTTTTGGTAAAAATTATAACTTTATAGTGCAGAATACAATTTTAAACCTGTTTTTCAAAGAATCATAATGGCTCACTTGGAAACTTTTAAATTCTGTGCCCCAAATTATCCAATACAGGTATCCCTCACTTTTCAAAAGTTCACTTTACACCATACATTAGTATCTGTTTTTGCTAACCAAAAGAAATCCAAAGAGGATTTTCACTTCTGTGAAAAAAAGCAAAAAGCAAAAATAGCGTTCAGGGTTTGTTTTGTAGCAATTTCTTTATAAAGGCAGCATGCAGCCTGAACATCCAGACTGGCATGGCCAAGATCCTTCCCCCAGAACTACATCAGTGCCTCAGCATCAAGCCATCATAGCTTTGAACTGTGTCTGTGAGCATTTGTGCTTTACCTTGATTTATTTTGTCCATCTGTTAGCAAGATGTGTCCTAAGCTAACTGCTTCTTCGCTTTATGCCATTTCAGCCTACAAAAGGTTTCACAGGAATGCTCTAACTTGGATAGTGGGGGGAAATTGTACTTTAACAAATCTATAACTACATATTTGGTCACCTTTGGACCAAAAATTGACATAGCAGCAGAAGAAAAAAAAGGCCATAGACACATATGGCACACCTGCTGTAAATCTGTTTACCCCCTAATCTGGCCAGTAAACAAGCAGACTGGAACATGTATGCTGAAACAAAGGTAACAAGAAAAAAATTAATTTCATGGGCTTGTAGGTTTACAACAATCCACCTATAAAACAGGTTTACAAAAAAAAAGTGAAGTATCTCTAGAAATAACATCCTTAGAAAATATAATGAAAGGAAATCAAATATGCAAAAGAAAAAGTGAAGGTCAACATAACTACTGTATAAAAGAAGCTGGAGTTTTACATCCTAGTTTACAATGTTTATTTATTCACGTTTATTCTTGATTAATCTGTATATAAAAATCAAGCTATACTGTTTAAACATGTAAGAATAAGGGAGTTCAGAATATACTCATCAAATTATCAGGCAATACAATTACAACAGACATGTTTTCTAATGACTGCATTCCTATATGCTTTTTAACATAAAGTTATAAATACATTTATAGTAGAAATAATTATCAGGGTGGTATGTAAGATTATGTTTATTAAAAGCAATGCAGGAAGGTATACAGCTAGCCAAATAAATCATTTTCTTAAAATGTTAATTATTATATATATATAAAAATCAATATACAGGCCATTTTTACAGCTCAAATGTCACTTGCTGTAAGGAATGGCCCACATGTAACTAATAGATCTTTAACCATATATTACAAATTTAAGGGCAAGAAAATCCAAGTTGTTATTAACATATTGGCAATTTAGAGATTCTAATTAGAGTTTTTTTATTTTGTGTGCTTTTGTTTTGAATCTCGAGGGAGATGCACTCCTCTTAGAGGTAACACACTATCAGATCTTAGATAGAGGATGTATCCTTCTAGGATAGAGGATGAACTGCTCTAGGATAGATAATATATCTGAAATTAACTAATAAAAGTAGATACTATATTTAATCTTAACCAAAAGGCCTGGAAGCAACTCACATTGAATAATCTTAAAATGTTTAAAAGCACAGATGATCACTAGAATAAATTCATCACAGTAAAACCATTTTTCCAAAACATTTTCTGTCTCCATTCACTAGTTCATTCATTCTATAGCACAAGCAATTACTGTCTACTAAATATTAAACAGGAAACAGAAATAAAGGCACGACAGTGCAACCTCTACATAGATTTTCACTATTCTAAACCCCCCCAAATAAGTAAGCCTTAGAGGAGAGAAAAATCAATACAACATTGAAATTCCTTTTAAAGCCACACTGAAAAATAATTTAGGGGATATCATGTGGCAAAATTATGAATTGCTGCTGACATCTAAGAATGCACATGCAAAATTTATTGTGTGGCCTTTGATACAATAGGCGAAAATTTACAAACCATGATTTTTAAAAATATTAAATAAAAATATCATATATTACATTTATAAATTAAATAGCAGTAGCTACTATTAAAACCAGTGTATTAGAACAAATATTTTAGGAATGTATTAACCAAAGATACTAAGAAATTGTAGGACAGAGGATCAAGCATGACTAAATAAATGTATAAAGTAAATGAAATCACATGATCACATTCATCAGTTAATAACATAACTATGGAACAAATACTGGTCACATGATATGTTTTAATATACATCATTATTTTCCTAGATTTTCTGTTACAAAAAGAAAACTAATTTCCAAACTGTTAAGTAATTAGGTTGTTTTATAAAATCTTGGTTTTGATTATAATTAATTGACAAATTCAGGGAAAGAAATAAAAAGTAATTACTTGTCATCATGAAAATGAAACAGGTAACTGACTCATTTTTTTTATCTAGTTGTTCTGCTATGAAGTGGACAAATATAAGCATTGAATTATTATATATGAAGAAAGGAATATTAAACTGAGAAGTTAATTCCTACAAAAGTAGCTCTTGATTTTAAACTATTTTTAATTCAAATATCTATCTCAGTACACACACACAAAAAACTCAAGTATTATTTTTTGTACTTCATAGTTTTTGTCATGTTTTAAACAAAACCATAATTTGGGGGAGAAAAATGTCCTTAGAGGTCACCAAGTAAAACCCTGATACTTTAGAGATGAAGGCACTGAGGTCCACAAAGAGTAAATGATTCATTGCCCATTTCAAGGTCACAATTTGTTGGCAGCTGAGACTACAGCTTCTTTTACTTTTACTTGACTACTCATTACCCTGTTAAGCTTCTCCTCTCACAGCAGCAACTCTGTAACAATTATGGTCCGTTAATACAAGTGTTAGTAAGATAAGAATTATGAGTAATACCAGATGATGATCTTTCAGAAAAAAAAAATGTAAGTTTCAAGAGGAATAGAAACACATTTTCATGAACACTGGGCCCTCTCAGAGAGTCAAAGAAACATAGTTGAGTTAATGGAATTTTCATCTCACCACTTGGTCATATGAAAACAAATCAATGTATAAAATGCTGGTGCTCATCCTACGTAACTAGGTGAATTTTAAAGCCAATTCAGCAAATTATTTTTGTTCTTTAAAATGTAAGTTTGAAATAGTATAAAAGTTAGATCTGTAATTAAAACTGGAAAGAAAAGAATAACTTTCTAAAAGTATTATTATTTTTCTTCTAATTATTTATAATAAAATTTCACTATAATATAACCATTATATTATACTTAGCTTAAGTGTCTTCTAAAATTACTTCTTAAATTTAAAAAAACTAGAGAAGGTTCCTCTTTGTTTCAAAGCAATTTATTGGCAAATTTTTTAAATCAAAATTTTATTTTTGCATTTCTGCCCATCAATCTGGAAATAATGATAGCTCATAAGAAAAAAAGCACCAATTATTTTTCAGATTAAAACTTCTCAGAATAGTATACCTTCATCCTGCTGTGTCTATTTCAATAACTTTCAACCAACTTACAAGTGATAACAGAAATCAAAACCTAATCCCCTAATCTTTAAATGATATTAAAGGGATAGCAAACACAATGGCTATCATGCTTAGAATATATATATATATATTAAATATTTTAGCACTCAATGATGAGAAAAAAATTAAAGTTTCTGATGATGTTTGTCATTACAAAGTCAAAACAGGAGAAGCAATATGCAAGTCAGACACAAAATGAATACTGAAGAAAGTACAGAAGATATAAAAAAGATGAATATTCACACATAAAATGGTCCACACAAATCAGAATGGATTCATCTAAGAAAAAAATTACTTAGAGAGAAAGCAAGCACAGTCAACACAGTTGTACTAAAAAAAAAAAAAATCTTGCAAAGTCTCAAAAAGCAGGACTGATAAAATTTCAGTTAACTAAAAGTCCACATCTTCTCAATTTCTAATTCTTAAAATCTCACTGAAATCACCAAAGCAAATGCTATACAGAAATGTTTGCCGTTAAGTCACCATCACGCTGTTTTTCTAATAGGTGTTTGCTCATATTGTGCCCCTTTCTGCCCATAAACTCTCCTCAAGATTTACAACCCAGATCAGGTGGGAGGCGTCCCCTTCCTCTGTACTCCCCAAATAACCTATGCTTAGAGTTTGTGTCTCTGCCTTCTTCAGCAGACTGTGACTCCTTAAGAGCCAAAACAATGTTTTATTTATCTTTAGCTCCAGATTGCTTAGGAAAGTACAATTAACACATGAGAGGCATTCAAAACAGATTTGTTCTTTAATTAAATTTTATCAGTCACGGCCAAAACAACAGTACAAAAGTCAGATGAAATTAAATCAATGGCACAAGCTCGTTTGTGACAGAGGTTCTTCACCTCTGTTTTAAAAGTTTCAGCTGGTCATTCAAAGTAAAAAACTACCACTTGCATCAGGATTACACAAACACAGAAATGAGACAAGAAATGCCTTGCCTACAGTTATTTGTTAATAAATTATTTAATAAAATGAATTATGAACACACACTGAGGCTACCTCCCTCCTTCCACTAAATATTTTCCAGGACTTTCTTCTTCAAAACTAAGACTTTCCTTTATCTCCTTGATTTTGATCTCGTAGATGGTGAAGAATCCTCCAGGGGAAAGCAGTGGCAATATTAGAAGGCCCAGATTCAAAACAGAGGCAAAGTTTTAGCAAAAGCAGGATTATTCACACTGATAGTCTGATCCATTATTAAACAGATACAAAATTATGAGATAGAAAAGGCTTATTTAAAAAGATGTGATACTGAATGACCTAAGATGTTTCCATACATCAAATATTTAGTATAGAACCTATCTCCTAGCCCCCAAGTCTGTACTCTACCCATTAAACCCAGTAAGTATCCTATTTATTACAGCTTCCTAATATAACCAGGTGATAAATAATTTCTTACCCTGCTGGTTGGGTGCTGAGTCCCAGGGAGGTTAGGGAGGTTATTCTGTGACATTTTGGAGATGGAGACAGTCTCTATCTTTGAAGTAAAAAAAGGTGTGTGTGGGGGGGTAATTTTGGCATTAACCCCAGTTTTCAGCTTTTCTTAAAATATTTTGCTTAAAATAAGGCTCGCTATAAATGGAACCAAAAAAAAATATTTTAAAAATTTAAGGTACTATGCAATGAGAACATCTGGGATTCTAGTAGGAGCACTAAACGGTCACCAGAAGTACTCTGGCTTTAGTACTTATATAGATACCTGCTCTCCCTTGGAAAAAACTTCTATTTTTCTCAACACCAATGATCATCATTTAACTAAATAAAGTCTAATTTTTTTCTCTTTTATTTTTCAGACTTGAAAAATGGGCGTGGTAATGCCAAAACAATGTGGATAGTAAAAGCACATTCTTAAAGAGCTCTGAAATAAAAAGGTAAATGACTGTTTATATCACATATAATAGCAAAAGATCATTAAGGTAAGATTTGATAGTAATGCTCAAAATAGCATCAAAACTGAAAGGGTAACAGAAGAGTGTCAAAGCAAATTAAAAAAAAAAAAATACTACACCCAAAGAAAAGATCTTAAAATAGCAGTTAAATTCACTATCTAGAAAATTAGATTCAAATTCTTCAAGAAAACAGAGGCAAAGGATGATAACGAACTGCATTTAAGGGACTCTAGGAACCAGTAGCAACCTCTCAAGATCTCAAAACAATCCAATGCTTGAAACATGCAGGATATATCAGTAACACAGTATCCCTTCCCCTCTAAAAACACATCACTACCACAAAATGTTCTCAACCCTGAGCCATCCAGCAAAACCCTACACCCTTTATCTAAAGGAAACTGCACATAAAAAGGCATCAGCTATTTAAAGCCCAGAGGATCCAATATTAACAAAAGGAAAAGCTAAGCCCGAACACTGCCAACAATATTCAATCTATTCTTAACCTGCCCTGTGGCAATATGTAACTTCCTGGCTGTCTATAGCTCCTGCCCCTACTTTAATGACCTCTGAAGATCTGATATTTGCTTTCTTATCAAAGATTCCTAGACCCCTGATCTCTGATTCTTCCACTTCCTTGAATTCTCTCTCTTTTCCTGCTTAGTTGCCTCATAACTCAAGCTTCACTGATACTCCTAGTCAATCACAATAAGGATATTTGTGGTACTGTCTGTAGACAAGGCCTCAAGCCTTGTGTTTACAAGCCCTAGTATTTAATTGAAATTTTTGGCTTATATTTGGATCTTAGCTTTTGCCTCTGATGATGAACTAAAACTGAAAAAATATATAAAACACAAATTGTTCAGATTTTTATTATAAGCAGTTTTGATATAAACTTTATAAAATCTGAAATAGAATGACTAAAGCAAACTGTCTGTGCCCTCTAAGAATTTCAATTCTCGAAGCTAACTGTATCCCTAATGAACATAATCAAGTTGGAAATGCTATAACTGAACAGTGATTTTCTTTGGGAAATAGGAGTTAACTATGGCCTACGACTCAAGTAAAAAACATCTTAAAAATCGAAATAAAAGCAGATGGGTAAACCATGTTTAAATAGAAACTCTGACAAACTAAAAAGAGTTTTAAGAATCTTGGAAATTTAAGTTAAATTTGTAAAGGAAATGAATGGATATAGAAATAAAATGTTTCAGCATTACCATGTTAAATCAGACACAAATATCTTGCTCAGCAACTGAAAGCCTAATATTCCACTCCAAAAGAATAATTTAATCCAATTTGCTCTAAGAACCCTAATGTTAATCACTTGCTATCCACCTAATTTTATCTTTAACTCAGTTGTCTTTATTAAAATAAAAATGGAAGGATTTCTATTTTGTAAATTAACAGAAATCATACCTAAGACTTTATTAACTTAGATGATTGTAAAATTCCCAAATTCCAAAGTAAATTGAGGACACTGCTGAAAAGTTTCTTGCAGGGAACCCTCCCTTCAGCTCTAAAATTCTGACTCCACCTCCTAATCAGAATCTCCTAAAAATATTCATCATAATACCATGGGAGTGGCCATGATGGATAAGCAAGGCTATATAGTGTATAAAAATTACTCTCCCTTTTGACAATGTTTTTCCTTTTCGATTTCCTTTTCTTACCAAATTTGAGAATATCAACTTTAAATAGATATAAGCTTCAGTAGTATGATTCTGCAACTATATAACAAATCAATTTAAGCTATGACTTTGACAATTATAATCAAGAACAATTATAATCCTTAGTAGGAGACCTTTTCTTTCTATTGGACTTTTCAATAAGCCAATATTCTTCTAATAAATATTATTTTGAGCATGAAGTAATAACCAACTGAAATCTACAGCTGCATTAAAAAATGAGACAAACTGGTGCAGGGGGAGGGAGGAGGGGAGAGGTTAACACAGTAACAAACAGGCAGTAGGAAAATACCAGAGCGATATTACATCTCCTCCTTCACAATGCCAAATATTTAGTCAGCATATGGCCCAAAGCTTGTCTTAATTATCCCTCAAATGCTTTAGAGAAACTTACTTTTTTTAAAGCATGAAATTAAAGAGAATGGTCATAAACATCTCTTAATAATGCTTTTTGTCTTTCATGAGTAATAATGACAGATTTCCAGATTGGTGAGCATAAGGTTGTGTCTACACATGACCCATCTGAAATGCCTCTGATTTTACCAACTCCCTATCCCTGCCCTCAAAAAAAGATTATTGTGTAGACTTCACCAAAGATGCAGTAACACTCTTATAAATTAGTTTAAGTAACAAATCTTGTAACTTATATAGAAATCATTTCAAATGAGGATTAGTCATTACAAAAACAGTAAATTGATGAAACAGGATCATGAACTCTAAAGTAAATCAAAACTAAATGATCCCCCCCAAGTAAGTAATGTTTAAATAGTTAAATATAGGAAGTTTATACAAAAGAAAAGTCTCAACAAAATTTACCATGAATTCACAAAATTGAGGTAAAATTTATGTTAAATACTCACCACTAATGTTGAGTTCAAAAGAAATGAATTTATAAATAATCTATAATAATACTTCCTAATTTCATATTCTACAATATTGTTTAAAGTACTTTTAAACTTACCCAAATGAAGTAACGTAAACTGGGCTGCCAGTTCCTTTGCATCTTCCAGAGTAGTACAGAGTTTGTCTGGCATGAAGTAACTCTGGGATCCATTTGCAATAGCAGGAATAATGATCTTATATACCAAGAGTACTTTCCCATCTTGACTTGTTGTTGAATATAAATAATATTCTGGTGGTGCCCAATTATTTTTGTTGCAGTAATAATCCAAATGCATTACTGCAGAATTGAAATGACTGGATTTTAAAGAATACATACTAATTGGAGTAAGCTTTGTTCCAGGAAAAAATGGATAAGTGCATCTTTCAATTTCAGGGGGGCTCGGGCTATGCTGGCCATTGAGACGAGCTGGAAGAGTTGGTGGCTTGCCTAGAGTTTTGGGGTGGCTCTCTTCTTTGTTAGCAAACACAATCAGGTTTTCCGAATTGGGGCTAATCTGACCATTAAGATGCTGTCTCCAAGTGTTTTCTTTATTTACAGGTTTTGCCAGTGTTACCTCAATACTTGCTCCATCAATGCATTTTCCATTCATAACAGACATAGCAGCCACTGCATCTTCTCGGTTGAAAAAGTGAACAAAAGCATAATCTCTAAGTTTCTTTACTCGTTCAACCGCACCAGGTTTGAATTTATTGAATTCTACTTTAATTGTTTCCTCTGTAGTTGAGATCATTAAATTTCGTACATAGAGAACTTTAACTCTCTGCATGGTTTCCTCATCAACCTCTTTCTCTGGGTCAGCCCAATCTACCTGAATGGTATGGCCCCACAGTTGGAAGGTTCCTGTAAAAAAGAATAAATTAATTTGAAGACAATTAAAACAAATAAAAGTCAAAATTAAGTAAAACTGTTTTTCCAAAGAAGCAGAAACTCAAATACATATCGATATATTTGGTCAGCATTAGTTTCCTACTCACAAAACAGTTTTTACTAAGGCAAACCTAACCACAACTTATGGTGAAATTAATTTTAAGAGTCAAAAGAGGGCTTCCCTGGTGGCGCAGTGGTTGAGAATCTGCCTGCCAATGCAGGGGACACGGGTTCGAGCCCTGGTCTGGGAGGATCCCACATGCCGCGGAGCAACTAGGCCCGTGAGCCACAACTACTGAGCCTGCGCGTCTGGAGCCTGTGCTCCGCAACAAGAGAGGCCTCGATAGTGAGAGGCCCACACACCGCGATGAAGAGTGGCCCCCGCTTGCCACAACTAGAGAAAGCCCTCGCACAGAAACGAAGACCCAACATAGCCATAAATAAATAAATAAATAAATTATAAAAGGCACTACCTAATCAGAGGACTCACACCAACTCTAAAAAAAAAAAAAAGTCAAAAGAACAAAAACACTTCAAAGATGGACCTTTATTAGAAGAATTAGGTACTGTCCTTTGTATTTTTATCAAACAACAATTAACAGCTAAATTAAAATGTATACATTCAGTAAATCAGTAAATTATTATAAATAATGACTCATAAGATCAGCTTCATGTCTTTTGGAATCACTTGATTTATTTTACTTCCTTAAACAATCTCCATTCCTCTTTAAGGGCACTACATATTTTCATAAATTGATCTATGAGGTACTGTTGTCTGTCCATATGTATAGTAAGGTTAACACAGAAAAATAACCTTTGAAAAAGGATAAGTTTACCTGGAATTAGTTTTCTCCTAGCCATAGCAGCAGCTCTGTGAGATTCATATTCAACAAATGCAAAACCGCGATTTTTGGTCTTATCAGTTGCGCTTGGGTAAACAATGACATCTATAACTCCTTCTGTAACTTTCTTCATTTCATCCAAGATTTCTTCCTTCTTCTTTTCCTTTGGAATAGCTCCAATAAATAATCTGCAATTATCCAAGCTTACACACACACCAATAAACTTCCCTGGTCGAATTTCATAATTATTAAGAATTCTGATGGCTAACTGGGCTTCTTCTTTTGTAGTATACATCACAAAAGCATAACCTCGATTTTCACCACTAAATTCCATCATAAGTCGAAATTCATATATCTTCCCAGCTCTTTCAAATACAGGAACTAACTCATCTTCATACATATCACGAGGTATTTTTCCTACAAAAACTTCACAGCCTCTAGGTGGAGGTGGACCTTCCCAACCTGAAAGACAAAAATAAATAAACAGACAAATAAATTCTAATAAGATATTTATGTTCACTACTCAGTAATTCATTCCACAAATTTACTGTGAGCCTTCTATGTGCTATGCACTATTACAGGTGTTGGGGATACAACAGTGAACAAACTAGAAGCCCCCTTCCCTCATGAAGCTTATATTCAACAGAGAAAGGAGACAATAAGTAATAAGTGCTATGGAGAAAAATAAAGCCTGAATGAAATGAGGGAATGAGCCTTGAGGATACATCAGAAAAAAGAAAAGCAAGTGCTTTTTATATTAGTTATATTAGAACAACCAGAGCATACAGGTCTGTATAGGAAATGCATACTTGAGGGAGGAGTAAAATGGTAGCTATCAATGCAGTCAGAAGCCAAGATTTTCTTTAAAGTCTGACAGAAAGTTAATTGGAGGGTTTGAGCAAGGAAATTGTACTGGCTATTGGTAGAAAGGCAAAACATTATATCCAATAACCTGTTTGCATCTAGTATAAACAGCACTCCTCTACTCACTACTCTCAAATTCCTCCCCAAATGACCTCCCCTTTCATAGCTAGAGTACCCTTTCCCGATTGACCTAATCCTGACTTCTTTCTCAACTGCTTCTTAAACCAAGAGGAGAGTTAAAAAATGTAAGGGAAAGACATGCCATAACACATATAATCTACCTCTTTTCCCTCCCAACAGTAAAAATGATTGCTGACGTCTTAAAGCGGTTACAAGAAAAGAGCTATTGTTTGGGATACTTGTGGAGATATATACCTGATGTAAATGACTACATTAAAGATTCAATTTTTTGAACATAAACAAATTCACACCTGGAGGCGGACCACCAAACTTCCTTTGCCCATTTTCTTGAACCATGTTGTATCCAGTCTTTTCCATCAAAGCAAGTAATGCTGCTTCATTCTGAGTACCAGTTCGGACTTTACTGCATCCATTTGTTCCATCTGTATTTTCTTCATTCATGGTTGCAGTTCCTAAAGCAAAGTTTAAAAGCAGTGTTTATGACATGAAGCGCCAGGAGGAATCTATGAAGCATTTCTTTGAGTAGCAAAAAACCAAGGATAGTTGTGGCTGCTACATTTGGTTATCACTGTAGCCCTGCCCCCAAAGTTCTTCCTTGCAGTGGAAGCTGGAAACCTCTTTTAATGTCTGTGATCAATTAAGCAGTACCTTTTTAAGGCCTAATCTACAAAGAAAGGAAGTCAAAAGTGAAAAAGAGAAAGGCAACAACAAAAACATAAGTGGGAAAACAGATGTAACTGAAAGGGAGTTAGAGGAGAAAAATGCAAGCAGAAGTAGTAACAAAGTATTCAGAAATTATAAAGTGATAGAACTAAAATTAGGTGACCTCCAAAGTCCTTCCTTGTTTTAAAATATCTGAGTTTTTCTGAGTGATGAGGAATACAGCTACAAACACATCCATATCATGCACATCACACCCACACAATCTTTTTACAGTCTTTAAATTTCTTTCCAAGCAATCCTATTGCATCCAATGAGGTAATTCTGAACACGGCAGGAGAGTAGCTCATGCACCCATACAGCTTCTACCTGCCATCTACCTCATTGCCTTAAATTTAGCAGCCCAGTGTTCTTTATTAAACTACTATTAAAGTAACTTAATAAACTACTACTTTATTAAACTACTATTAAAGTCATTTATCAAACTGCCTACTGAGTTTGCCTAACGAGCAATGAGAATGAGGTTTTCATTTGGCATCCTGAATTCAACAGATCCAGAACTGAATGTCATTTTATCTTCCAAACATGTTCCTTCCTGTTTTACCTGACTTCCATCAATTCATCCATCCAACCAATAAATGGCACCACAAGGAGTATGTATTACTCCTTCTCCAAACTGTCACAACCAGAAACTTGGGACTAAACCCTGAGTCCTTCCTTTGACTCACAGCTATCAGTCACAAAGACCTGCATATTTTCCCTTCTAAATATTTTTTTCTTTTCTTTTGAAGGAACGAATTTTTATTTTTTATCACAGCATCTAACAGTTCTCAATAACTTTGAAATAACTATTATGTGCAATATAAAATTTTTAAAATCTGAAAAAAAAAGAATGCTGTAAAAATAAAGACATGAACATCGCGTAGAACCAACTGTAGACCTTGAATGTAACCCTACAAAACCTATTTCTTACTTCTTTTGGTTGAATTTTTCCATGTAAATTTTACCATTTCGAAATAAATTGACCTCCCTTCCTTCAGCTGATGGAGCATGTAATTAATTTCTACTTTTCAAAAATGAAATGCATTTGGTAAATGTATCAGAAAGAACTTGTTCTCATCGAGAGGCAACTGCCATATAGAGATTACAAGCATATACACACTACCAAATGTAAAATAGATAGCTAGTGGGAAGCAGATGCGTAGCACAGGGAGATCAGCTTGGTGCTTTGTGTCCACCTAAATATTTCTTGAAATCAATCTTTTCCTGTCTATCCCCACAGCCTGTTCTCAGTTACTTCTTACTTGAATTAGCATAGTCGTGCCTCATTACTCAGTATCCATAGGGGATTCCCACAGATATCAAAACGCACAAACGCTCAAGTCTCATAAAATAGCATAGTAGTTGCCTATAACCTATGCACCTCTTCCCACATACTTTAAATCATCTCTAGATTACTAGAACACCTAATAAAATGTAAATGGTTTATGAACAGTTGTAAATACAATGCAAATGCTATATAAATAGTTGCCAGCATTCCTGGCAAATTCAAGTTTGGGGAACTTTCTGGAATTTCTTTTTTCAAATGTTTTCAATCAAAGATTGGTTGACTCTGCAGCTGTGGAACCGTGGATACGGAGGGCCAACCATGCTAGGTTCCTAACCATTGTTCCAGGTTTTAGCCTTGTCTCTTACAAACAAAATCTCCACAACGCTGTCAAGATGATATAAAATATGTATATGACTACTTTAAGCTTCTCCTACAAATCAAAACTAAGGGAAAAAAATGGGTAAATTTATTTTTTAAATCTTAGAGTCAAGAAGGCCCTGCTAAAAAATAAACAAAAAGTCTCAAAGAAAAATATTACTAGATTATTTTTACTACCTAAGTATTAACTATTTTGAAGGCAAAAAATACCACAAAACTAGGATGGAAAATTACAAACAGGGAAAAATGATCTGCAACACAACATAATAAAAGGCTAATTTCCCTCAAATAAGAAGAGCAGCATGGTGTCATAATTGAGAGCAAATTCAGGTACCTAAATAACTGCTTAAATGTGAACCCTGGTTCCTCCCCTTTACTAGCTATGACTTTGGGCAAGTTTGGCCTCAGTTTGTCTCTAAAAGGTAGATAGTAACAGTTTCTACTTCATAGAGTTATTGTCAGGATTAAGCATAAAGTGCTTAAAATAGTATTTTGCATATAAGCATTATAAATGTATTTACTATCTAATACAATATATAATTAATAGTAATTTCTAATAAAATAATACTGTTGTATAATAAATTAATAAAACAATAAAAAAACAAACTGCTGACCAGGGACTGCAAACTCAAATTCATTCATTTATTCAAGAAATGTTTATTAAGGACCAACTGTGTGCCAGGCACTATTCCTTATGTCTGGGATACATCAGTAAGTAAAAGACCAAAATTCCTCCCTTGTATAGCTTATACTCCAGTAAGGAAAACAAATGATAATACAAGTAATATGTAAATAATATATGTTAAAAGATAACAGTTGGGGGAAAAAGAACAGAGACAGGGCACATGGGTGGGGAAGAGGTTTGCAGAAGACAGGGTGTGATTTTAAACAGATAATCAGCATAGGCCTCCCTATAACATTGAGGAACCTAGCCACTGCAGTTATTTGGGAAGAACATTCAACACAAATGGAAAAACGAGGACAGAGGCCAAAGAGTAGAAGTGTGCATGGCACATATAAGGTACAGCAAGGGGACCAGTATGGTAAAGCCAAGAGGAGAACAGTGGGAGATGAAGTCAGCAAAGTAACAAGCTGCCACATCACACAGACCTTGTAAGTCAGGTGCTGAAGGACTTCAAGGTTTATTCTGAGTAAATGAGGAGCCACTGGAGATTTTGAGCACAAGGGTAATATGATCTTTCATTTTAAAAGGAACACCTGGGGCCATCCTGGTGGCGCAGTGGTTGACAGTCCGCCTGCCGATGCGGGGGACACGGGTTCGTGCCCCGGTCCGGGAAGATCCCACATGCCGCGGAGCGGCTGGGCCCGTGAGCCATGGCCGCTGAGCCTGCGCGTCCGGAGCCTGTGCTCCACAACGGGAGAGGCCACAACAGTGAGAGGCCCGCATACCGCAAAAAAAAAAAAAAAAAAAAAAAAAGAGTTCACGCACAGACCCTGCCTTAAAAGGACTTACAATCCAGGAAAGAGTAATATCATCATCATCATCATCATTATCATCCAGTTAGATGCCTTCTATGTTTTAAGCCTGCATTTCAGAGAGCATTATCTCTACAAGAGATTCATAGTTCCTTGAAAACAAAATGTTGCAGGGTTGAAAAAAAAACTGGAAATTAATTCAATTAAAAAAACAATAATAAAAACTGTAGAGACCAAACAAAATACCTGCAGACTTTCTGTGGTTTAAACTCTGGGCTGCATAAGAGCAGAGATTCCACCTGCCTTGAACACTTTCCCTGTTACCCACCACAGCGCTTGGTACACAGTAGGTACTCAGTAATTATTTGTTGGATGAAGAATCTAACAGAAAATTCAAAAAAATCCTTAACATAACTTCATACACTTTGGGCAGGTATGCATTAAATTGGAATGATTTTTTTGAGGAAAATTTGTTAATATTTATTAAAATCTAAAATGTACATATACTCAGTAATTCAATTATTAAGAAATTAACCTATAGGTATAGTTGCACAAGTATATAAAGATATATGTGCAAGCATGTTCTCTGAAACATTGTATGCAAAATAAAAAATCTAAAAACTATGTAGTTGTCTACCAATAGAGGAGTGATTTAAAAATTATGGTATAACTACACAATGGAATGTTATGTAGTTATTAAAGAATGTCATAGATTTGTGTGTGCTGATATGGAAAAATATTCAAGAAATATCACATGAGAGTAAGTTGGAGAACAATACATTTTACTATATATCAACTGTGTGTTTTGTTTAAAGATATATATGTATACACTCACAGATGCTTGTGAATACAAAAATTAAGGCATACAGTTTTGGAAAAATTTACAAGGAACTTTAACAGTAGTTATCATTGGTAAGTAGGAATGAGGAGTTAAGGGACCTTAATTTGTCACTTTTCTGTGAATATCAAGAGTATGCTACGTTTATTAAAAGCAGAAAGCCCTTTCAGGGATTTCCCACTCTTCCGTAAAGATAAAATCTAAACTCTTTTTTAGAAAAGTCATAAAGGTCCTTTCCTAACCTGGCCCACCTACCCCTCTCCAACTTCATTTCTTACTATACGTCAACAACAACACTTATCTAGTTGCAATTTCGCAAATGTGCCATGTTCTCATATACCAGCCTTTGCATAGGCTGCTCCCACAGTCCTTCCTCACTTTCTTTGCCTTTCCCACTCTTAATATTTTCCCAAAAAACCCTTGTCGACCCTCCCTCCTCAATGCTAAATTAGGTGCTGTATTCCCTTGTACTGCTACCATCTCAGAGTGCTGGGCTGTGAACCCCTACCGCTCCTCCTCTCCAACCCCCGACAGAGTTTTAGAAGGGTCTAGTCTTTTATTTCCAGATCTCTACCACAATGTACATTCCCTGGCATATGTTGAATGCTCAAAGAATGAGACAGGGAGAGACATTGTGGTTTAACTAAAAGTAATGGACCTGGGTTCTACTTCTCAGTCAACAGACCTTTGACAAATCACTTTACACTTTTACCTTTACTAATTTCTGAAATTCCATTTTATGCTTATTTCTGCATTCATTTATTTACCACATTATATAAGCTGCATGACGACAGGCACTTTATACACATTATCTCATTTAGTACTTACCCTGTGAGGTAAGTATTCTTTTCCATTTTAAAAATAAATAAACTAAGACTAAGAGAGACTAAAGTCATAGCACTTGTAGGATAGATATGCAAATTAGAGACCCATCTGCCTAAATACTGGACTCCTAAACCCCTACTTTATATTACCCTCGTTTTAGTTATTTAATAATCTGAGATCTCCAAAGAGTGATATAATTTGCCAGAGATCATATAACTTATAAACTGCAATACCAGTACCTGAATCCAGACTTTTTTCAGAATAGCTTAAAAAAAAAGGTTAAAATAACTAATCAGTTATTCATGCCTTCTTTGAAAAACTACAACACAATTAAAAAAAAAAACACAACACTGTACAAACTTAGAGGGAAAAAAAATCCATCAACAAAAACTTTTTGGAAAACCCCTAATAAAATAATTTCAAACTTATCAGAGACCTTAAAAATCATCTAATTCAACCACCCACCTGATGTTTACATCCTCTTTATAATATTGCTGCAGGGCAGTCATCCATCTTATTCTTTAATTCTTACAACAAACTCACTATCCACTAGAGCAATGTAAGTTTGGCTAACTCTTGAAGAAAGTTCTTCCTTTTAATGGATCATAATCTCTTTCCTTGTAACTTTCACCTATAGGTCCTGACTCTATTCTTCTTCTGGCCAAACTGAACATGCCTCTTTCATATAACTGCATTTGAAAAACGATTCTTCTCTTCTCCAGGCTAAACATTACCAGTTTCTTTAAGCCAACATCTTCTAAATTGATGTCCCTAAAATGATTATTCCAGGAGCTATTAACAGATAGGCCTCAAAATTGTGTTCAATGCCTAAAAACATCTGAGAATCACTATACCTTCCTCTTAAGAGCATCACAAGGAACACCAGCATATTTAAGCCCACAAAAAGTTTTAGTTAAACAAACCTTTCAGCTTTGTTTAACTCAGTGTTTTCCAAACATTTCAATATGATACCCTAATTTTCCTTAGTACCTCTATTAGCTTTCTATAGAGCCATTTGGAAAATGGGTGTTTTAACTGCTTCTTGTATAGTTTCATGTTCCCTCACTATCCTCTTTTTCCTTTAAAAGCATGATGGCCAAGACTGAAAAGTCCACCAGTACAGAGAAAGATTTCATGTTTTACACAGCTGCATGACACTCACAAGTTCAAATTAAGCAAACTGTCAAAAAAACAAACAAAAACAAAAAAACCCAAATCTGTCCTAGCCTATATCAAGTAACCAGATTTTAGAGTCATACTGAATTTCATCTTCTTAGGTTTAACCAACCAGTTCTTCCCACCCTCCTCTCTAATCCAACTGGTGCTCCATACATGAAATGACCTAACTTATCCCCCTCTTCCAAGACACAACTTTCACATATATGCAAGCTTAATTAAGAGCTATCTTTCCAAATATAATAAAAAAACAACTTAAATCTGCCCTAGTCTAACCAGTGAATAGTAACAGAATTCAACATTGGCTTAAATAGTCAACATTCTGTCATCCTTGTAATAAAACAGAATATCCACCCATTAGTATTATTTGGGTACTGATAATTCATTTTAAAAATGTATTTACACTTGAAGAACTGGTATATGTGATATCCTAAAGAACTTTTGTTTTAAATAATAAAGCTACATTGTAAAGGCCCATCTCCAGAAAAGTTAAAAAGCTGTTCAGCTTTTCCTTAATTCCTCCTTCCATGTTCATTTCATCATGGCTAGTAACATCTCATTTCTCTTTATATAATTTTCAGATTCTTTTAATTTACTGGCCTCATATATTTACTAAATGGCAGAAGTAGGAAAGAAGTCTTATCAAGGGAAAAGTCTTAAGTTTGTATATTCAGCTAACTGTGTACCTTATACTATACTTCAGGAATATATTTTATTAACGTGACATCAAATCCCAATAAATAAATCAATGTATTATTAATAGATTCTTATAAAAGAGATGCTACTCATTGACAATCAAAATCATTAATGAGAGAAAGATTAGTTAACCAACATTTTGTCTTTGAACACAATTTTTTTCTACTATCATTCCTTTAAAATCAAAAGCATTTTAAATGATATAACTACCTTTCTCTGTTTAAGATGGTTTTTATTCTAGGTTTTGCCATTATACCATCACTGAAGACTTCACAGTAAGAAAATATTATAATTGCAAGTGGACCTTAAACCACCTCCAATTTTATACATTGGAAAGTCAAGAGTAAGTAAGGTAAGGAAATTTGCTTAAGGTCACAAAACTAGTAACTGAAAAGACCTGAGGCTCAAGCCCTCAGAGATTTATAAACTCTGGCTCTCTTCTATCATTTAGTCTAGTGGAACTTTAATGGAATAAACATCCCACAGGACATCATACTGGCCCACTACACTAAAGACATCATGTTGATACAATGTGGAGAAAAGCAAAGTGTGAGATTTCCATTTTTAAAACAGGCTGCAGGAAAAAGGATGAGGACAAAAAGACTAGTTTAATATGCTACCTTACACATGAAATTTACTGCCTATAAACATAATAGATAAATACAGCTTCTGCTTCTATTTTATCCAAAGAAGTCTTGGACTTTTTTTTTTTTTTTTTTTACTGTAATACGTAGCCTGCTCTAAATGGCTGATTTCTGCAACTCACCCCACCCCTCCAATTACTTTGTAGACATATATTTTGGGTTAATCCATGTCACTGAAGTTATATTTTTGAAGACATTATCTATAGCCCCCAATAGGCCAGACTCCACATTAAAGACTCTTTTCACTAAAGAAATACTAGAAATGTATGTTATATTCAGTACATTTCAAGAAATCTCAATCAAAATATAAAAACTTGAAATTACATAAGTATAAGATACACTGGAAAGTCACCACCAATCCTACCCTCTTTAGAAAGGAGTATGTTCTTAAAGTCTCCAAAACACAAGTAACATATACACATATCAAAGTCACAATTAAGTTTAAAAATATCTAACATGAAGACCATACTTAATTTAACCAAAATACATTTCTAAAAGAGCCAGAATTCAAGAACCTCAACCAGAGAATTATAAATCAAATCTAAAACAGGCATACAATATCTTTATATTCATTCCAAAATGTTCCAGAGTCAATCTGAGAATTACCAAAATTCCAAGGAAGCATAGCAGTCCAATATATTATGACAAAGCTGACATACCAACTGAAGCCTCCAAGGCTCAATTAGTCCTCTGCCACTTTCAGCTGTGTATACAGTCCTAAGTGTTTTACAAACTTTCTTCCTACCCTGCTGACCCAAGGAATCTGAGTAAAGGAAGGAGGGTCCTCCTGAGCATGAGAATGGCATACATGGTTTATGCAAAAAAAAAAAAGTGGGAAGGGTAGATTAAAAGTTGTTGTACCCAATAAACTCTAGCTTTCACAGATAAATCTTTTTTCCTAAACTTTGGACTTTCAAAGATTCCTCTCCATCTCAGTTTCAAAAGTAGAAGAAAAAGAAAAACAAAAAATCCACTAAGCTATAAAGCTGAAGTCCAAGATAGTATAGCCAATCACAGGATAGATATTCAAGCAGCAATTTGAATCAAGCCTTTAGCTTGAAATGCTAACTATATCTTCATTAATATTAAACATCTTAATAAGTTAACAAAAATATAAAATTTCAAATTCCTTCTGCCTTTCAAAATAGAAAATATATTAATGAAAAAATAAGCACAATTTTAGCAAAATATAAATGAAAATTAATCATTCATCTAAAGGAACTTGTCAGTTGTGTTCAAACTACTTAAGTTGAAACTTCATCTTCTGAATTACTGTAAAAATTTATGAAGTTGTGAAAATGAACATTTTATAAATTTTATTTGGATTTTAAAAAACTGAATGCAATAGTGAAAAAGTATTAATTTTTAAAATATCAAAATACATTTATAGAAAGCACATTAGATCTTTAAGGCATCCCTTAAATTACATGGCATTAAATTCCTCACTTGTTCAGTTGTTACTGAGTGTGGTACATGGTTAGCAGGTCAATGGAGGTTTTTTAGCAACAACTCATTTTAGGGACAGACTGCACTACAGGAACATGGTTGGAAAAATGAGAAGGATTAATCAAAAATGTATGGATGTGTAAGTCTAACATTAAAAGGGTATAAATGGATCAGTTCAATTCCATTACTTTCATGAAAGAATGAGAGCACATTTTTATTCCTAGAAGTTAAATACATAAAGTATAAAAAGTTTTAGTACTAGGTGTCTCACAACCTCTAGCAATGCTGTGGAGGGCAGGTTTAAATTCAGAAAAGACTTAAAAATTGAACTACTTTAAAAAATAATTGTAACTAAAAATAAATTTTTAAAATAGTGCTTTGAATACAAAAGTGTAATATGCTCTTTGAACTTCGGATAAAGCTATACACAATAGGACCAAAATTCTTGTACACTACTATAAAATTATGCATTACTATTGCTTACATAAGGTTTTCTATAATCTGTCACCTGAAATCTGTTACAATTTGAACACAGAGATCATATTTTCTTCCCTCATTTTCTTGCTTCACCAACTCTCAGGTAATAAAATGAGAAATAACACCCAGCATTAATATGCATATCTGGACAGATTTTACACCAAACCCTCCTTCAACTAGCATGTCTAAGTTTCCTAACAACAAAAATGACACCCTTAAAAATATAAGGCTTAATTTCTGTCCACAAATTGGGCATATTCTTGTTACTAATAATTTTACCTCATTATATATCTAGTAATGCTACATCTTATTTTTCAATAAAATATACACTTTACATTTCACTTTATATTTCAAGTGTTGATATGTATTATAATCTTAGGTAATTACGTTCAAGTTGAATACTCCATCTTCTTAAGTTAAAATTAGCAACTGAAGCAGTGCTAATTATGGCACTGCTAATATTTAATAACTGCAGCACTAATAGTAATCTTTATGTCTATAATGGCACATAACTGCAAACAAGCTATTCTTAAAATAGAATAGCTTTAATGTGTACTCTGGAAAGGAATATATCATTAGAGTCCATGATGAACTTTAATTCTGAAAAGCTCTAAATGGAAGTTTGTCGAACTCCTCAACTATACACTGCAGTGATTCTTGAAAGGAAAATACCTTCTAATTATTATTATTATTATTATTATTATTTTTTTTTTTTTTTGGGTACGTGGGCCTCTCACTGTTGTGGCCTCTCCCGTTGCGGAGCACAGGCTCCGGACGCACAGGCTCAGCGGCCATGGCTCACGGGCCGTTGTGGAGCACAGGCTCCAGACGCGCAGGCTCAGCGGCCATGGCTCACGGGCCCAGCCGCTCCGCGGCATGTGGGATCTTCCCGGACCGGGACACGAACCTGTGTCTGTCCCCTGCATCGGCAGGCGGACTCTCAACCACTGCGCCACCAGGGAAGCCCTCTAATTATTTAAATAAGCAAAATTCTATCAACACGAGAATGTTATTTATATGTTAGTCTACTTATACATGCAACATATCCTGCTTCCTGGTTCTATAGCATCATCCTCAAACACAAAGTGGTACAGATGTGTAAAAGAAGGCAAGTCTTTAAAAGCACCTGCTGATGTTCCATGATATTGGCCTATATTAGAATCACCATATACGATAAAGGCTATAGAGTATTCATCAAGAATGTAAAGAGACAGCTTAAAGAAACGTCAACATTAGCTAAACTAAATTCACATATGAAGCAACGGTGCCCAAATAAACCAAGCATCTTCACAAGGATCTCAGAATTCAAACCCATGCAAGGATGAAACCCCAGGTCTCCTGACTCCAGGTTCAGCGGTCTTTCCGGTACCCCCCCAAAAATTTATTTAATTAGTAATTAAAACCATCTGGCGTTAGGAAACAAAGATGATACCGTGCGGGTATTCACGCGTGTATACCGGCCATGGCTGCACGCCGCTTGTCGCGGGGGAGAGGGGTCAGTATCGCCCTCTCCACCCGCAGCCCGCCACTGTCAACACCCGACACACATGAGAGCCCTTGGGGAGGAACAGAAGAGAGTCCAAGGCAGAGAAGAAAGTTCGAGGCTCATCCCCGTTACAACTCGATGAAAAGAACGACGTAATTGCCAAATCTCACCCAGCAGTGGGACGCCCAGGGCGTCGTCCCAAAGCCTCCAGAGGGGACGCGCGGGCGCGACAACAGCTGCACGACCGGGAGGTCAGGCGGGCGGCCTGGACCTGCGGCGGTCGACAGAAGAGTGTTAGGAGAACAACATGGAGGGAAGCGGATGGGAAGCGGCCGGAAGGCGGCGGGGGAGAGCGGAAATAAGGCGGAGAGAGGGCAGGGCGCCGCGGACGGAAGGGACGGCAGAGGGGCCCCGACGGGACCGCGGGGCTGGGGGCGGACTTCCTGCGAGGCCACTTGGCGCGAGCGGCGACGGCGGGACCAGTCTGCTCAAAAGATGCCCCTGGGGCGGGAAGCCACGCCGAGGGCACCTGCCCTCCCGCTGCTCGACGGGGCTGGGGCAACCCGCAAACACCGCCTCCCGCCGGGCTTGGGTCCCCGCTGCTCAGTTGCCGGGGCAGGGAGTCGGACAGGGCTTTCTGCAGCCAGGAGGCAGGGTCCCCACCCGTTACCAGCGGTTTGGCAGTGTCCCCGCGGCCCCCATCCCTTCCTCACCCCTCGGGTCTTCAAATGTTCGTCCTAAATCCCTGGGACCAACGACCACAAACCGCCGCCACCGTTTCGGCGCCAGTCGGTCGGAGCGGTGGTCGCCGCAGGGGGGAGGGGAGCCCACGTGGAGGAGCTCGCGCGGTCCTCGCGCCTAGCCTGGTCTCCCAGCTGGCGCAGCGCTTGGTGGCCTTGGCAGCCCACGCGGAATGACGCCTCGCCCAATCAGTGACCAGCCCCAGGGAGGGGGGCGGGGGAGTGGGCGGGACCAAGGTTTAAATCCGAAGGTGGCTCTTGGAAGGGGAGAAAAAAAACTCTTGGAGTGACAGACGCTTTAGCCAATTGGAGCGAGAAGAGCCAGTTGTCGGCGCAGTTGTGGGCAGAGACCGATTACCAAAAAAGGGTCTTGCGTGTTTTGTTGAGGCGTTTAAAAACAAGGGCTGTGATTTGAACTTACGTACTTCTCTTACTTGGGGGGAATGTGGATGCATCGTAAAGGTTCTTTTTCTCAGCGGTTTCAAGTCTTAAACTGCTAGTCTGACCCAAGACAGTCATATATACTAACTGTGGACCTCTTTAAATAAGCACTTGGGGGTGGGGGTGGGGAGGTATAAGCCTAAAAGGAGGATTTGCAATAGACTAGACTTGTAAAGATTGAGTGGTTTAAGTGCGCAAGAGGTTGGACTTAGTAGTAATAGGTCGGACTCTACCGCTAATCAGTTGGGAGAGTGATTTTGCGGTGGCGGAGCTGAAGAACCAGGTTGTACTCGTGTAAAACCAGCTTTCATGGATACGGTTGTGTCGCATTCTGCACGCATAACCCTGAATTTTGCCTCCTTTAAAAATAGAGCTTGGGTTTATATGGCAGACAACGAAAGAAAAAGATGACTTTAGGAACCAACTCCATAGATTCATGGAATATTAGAACTGGAAAGAACCTAGATCATGTAGCTTCTCCTTTAACAAAGGAGGAACTTGATGCCCAGAATAATCCACTGAGTTAACACAATAACACAGGCCCCCTAATTCCCAACCTCGTGTTGCTTTCTTCTACACTAATTTGTGACTTCAATTTGTTGTCTCCATACATTCGAGGCACTAATGAATGTCTTAAATTTGCTTAGTTAACAAGTCGTGTGTGCGTATATATATATATATATATATATTTTTTTTTTTTTTTTAACATACTCCAACAGTGAGGAATGAGCAAGAACTTTGGAGTCATACAGATCTGGGCTCAAATCCCTATGTTACCATTTTGTGATTATGACACCCTGGAGAAATAACTTCTCTGAGCCCCAGTTTAAAATGGGGTTCATGAGGTTTAAATGATGATGTTAATAATGAGCACTTACTATGTGCCAGAAACAACTTTAAGGGATTTTCACATATTAGTTCATTTATTTTTCCCAGTAACTTTGGCAAACATGCTAGCCCCCTGTAGCCCCACGTTTCAGTTGGGGAAACTGGGACACACAGAGCTTAAGTAGTTTACTCAAGGTCATATAGCAAATAAGTAGCCCCAGTTTGTCTCTGAAACCTGCAGACAAAACCACTATGTTATACTGTCTGAAAGTGTGTCCAGAAACAAGTGGCATAATACCCAGTGCATACTAGAAGCTCAACAAATACTCTTCCCTAAACTTTCTGCCTTTCAGTCAATGAATACCAATCTCATTTATATAGGCTGCATGCATTCAAAGTACAGCAACCAGAAAACCTAGACTGATGGGATACACCTACTTAGCTTTTTTTTTTTTAAACATGTCATTTCTCCACTTCAGGAGCTACAAGGATGATAATTGTTCTATCATATTGATTACTATTTGTGGCTGCTCTTTTTATTTCTCTGAAGAAAAAGATTCCTTACATTCTTAATTTTCATGCTGATGCCTCCTCAATTCCAATTAATTAATTCTAAATAACACATGTTTAAGGTTAAACTAACTAAAATTGTGTTAGACATATTAGTCTGAAAAGTTTAATCATTTTTTAAGGAGTTACTGTAGGATCCTTAAAATGACACTAGGTGGAGATGTTATCTTGTGAGCTGCACAAGATGTTCTTGGAAGCAGACTGAAGGGTTGTTTTACATTTCCAGTTTTCTTTTTTCCTTTTTCTTCTACTCCAAGTATAAAGGAAACCAAATAAAGAAAAGTTCCTCAATAGGCATTAGAGTCAGGCCAAAGAACTTTGCTTTAGATAAGACAGTGTTACTTAAAAGACCCCTCTGCTGCTTATATGTCGTTCTGGTCAGATTCCTTCTAAATCTTTTATTATCCATAGCCTATAAATAGGTATATTTCTCAAATGCTATTAAAACTATATTCTTTACATGTAAAATTGAAGGAATGACGTTTAACTTTATTTCTCAAGGTTCCTAGAAAAGAGAATCTAAAGCACTTATACCAACTTGAATTATTTTTCAGGAAAAGATCCCAAATTAGGGTTTATTAGAAGTTTATTTGCAAGTTTATGGGGAATGTGATCCAAATGAATGGAAGAAAGAAGATAAGCTATGTAGAGGTGTTTTTGACTGAAAAGAAGCCAAAAGTTGAAAGATACTTATTGGTGAGGGAGAAAATAAAAGGGGAGCTCTGTAAATGCCAGAAAGATAAATAATACTGTGGAACATGGAAAGAAAAAGTTACCAATAAAAAACTGGAGGAGTATGCAAAATATAGTTGGATAAAGGATCTGGATACCATGTAAATGTGTTTTTCCCCACATTAAATGCAAGCTTTTTGGATTAAGTTATCTTCACATACCTTCTATAAAATACAAAACCCCAAAAGGGAAATAAAAGCAATGAGAAGTCCTTATAAATGTTTAAAATCCAGCTTGGTCCTAATAAAAGGAGTAAAAAGTGAACAGTTTTATATAAAAGAGCCTTGTGTAGCAGTCTGCTTTGTTTTCCATGTGTTGGAGCTTCCTTCATCCATATCTGGCTGTGATGGCACAGATCCACCAAAAACATGGCAACTACTTGCATGTTTATAGAACTAATGAATATAGCTTGGGAGCTGGAGAAGCTCCTTTAATTTGGTGACTCTCAAATCTAAATGATATCTCAAAACCCTTTCAGAAGTATAGGAGCTTTTTCCATACTTATGTTAAATATGTTTAATTCAATTCACTGCCCCTTACTTTCTCACCCTGATTTGCTGCTTTCTGCCTGACAGATTAATTTGAATTTTTCATGACTCTGGGATGTGAATGCCAGCACTAAGATGATGATAAAGTAGAATAGCGCTTTTTCCAGTTTTGGTGATAGGTTACACCAAGCCATCTTTACATCCATTCAGTGTACCTCCCATGATTAACACCCTAGCTTTCCAAGGCAGCAAATCTTTGGGATCTTCGTACATAGGTTAATGGTCTACACAGTGAGTAAACCCATAGCTAAGGCCTGGAGACACATAAACAACCTAATTGTTCATCAATGGGTGAATGGATAAAGAATATGTGGCTCATATATATATATATATATAAAATGGAATATTACTCAACCATAAGAAAGAATAAAATCTTGCCATTTGTGACAACATGGTTGGAACCTGAAGGCATTATGCTAAGTGAATAAGTCACACAGAGAAAGACAAATATTGTATGATCTCACTTTTTAAAACTGCAATAAACCTCAGAATATGCAATGCTAGTAACTATGTGGAGGGAAGGAAGGAAGAAAGGGGAAATGGAAGAAAGAAGAAAAGAAAAAAGAAAAGAAAAGAAAAAAGAAGCTTGTAGATACAGAGAACAGATTAGTGGTTCCCAGAGGCAGGAAGTGAGGGGAGGGCAAAAGGGTGAAGGGGGTCAAAAGGTACAAACTTCCAGCTATAGAATAAATAAGTCATGTGGATGTAATATGTAATGTACAGCATGATGACAATAGTCAATAATACTGTATTGCATATTTGAAAGCTGCTAAGAGCAGATCTTAAAAGTGCTCATCACAAGGAGAAAGGTGTAACTATATATATTGGTAGATGTTAACTAGACTTTTGTGGTGATCATGTTGCATTATATACAAATATTGAATCATTATGTTGTACACTTGAAATTAACATAGTGTTATGTCAATTATACCTCAATTTTAAAAATTAAAATATGGGCTTCCCTAGTGGCGCAGTGGTTGAGAGTCCACCTGCCAATGCAAGGGACACGGGTTCGTGACCCGGTCCGGGAAGATCCCACATGCCGCGGAGCGGCTGGGCCCGTGAGCCATGGCCGCTGAGCCTGCGCGTCTGGAGCCTGTGCTCCGCAACGGGAGAGGCCACAGCAGTGAGAGGCCCGCGTACTGCAAAAAAAATAATAAAAAATTAAAAATGATTAAAATAATTTTTAAAAAGAATGGAGAACCATTATGCTAGAATCACCAAATTAATTTGATGTAGCCTTCCTAGTATAGAAAAAAACTGCAGTAAACCTCAGAGTATGGAATGCTAGTAACTCATCTTTCAATAACATCATCTGTCAGTAATGGTAGAGCTATGCTGATCATCTGGCCCTCAGTTTCCCATTTTCAGTTAAAAAAATCCAGTCATCCAATTAATTTTTAATCAACTACAATATTAGAAATAGTGTTAGGTAATGCAGAAAAAAAATATTTTCCCCCTCTGACTTAACTCATAACATGAGAAAACTGACACATGTAAAATATAATTTTCTGATAGTGAAGATTAGAAACGTAAACACTTGGTTGGGGAGAGAGCATGATGAACTCTTTCCTGTGTTATCTCACTGGTGTAGTTGCATGCTTCCTTGGATAACAAGGTACAATGGAACCAGAGCTGACTGACACCTTAAGAGTCATCTGGGGGGCTGGAGTGCCAGCGCCACGTCACAGAGCCAGTCAGCGGCAATACTGGATCCCCAACTCCTCACCTCTGACTTCCAATCTTATGTACTAGCTCTCACAGAAACTTTTAAATTTGACTTTTAACTTCTATATATTTATGATGGCACTTTTTTAAAGTGCCATGATAAATATATTCAATGAAGAAAATTACTTTGGCTGAGGCCAGCTTGGCTCAGAGACATTAGTACACCTGGCCATGAAGGATTCCTGAAGCAAAGCAGTACCTCAGGTATGACTTTTCTTTTATTGCACCCCATGGGCAGTGCCCTCCCTAGATGACTATAGCTCTGACTCTCCAACTCTGTCACTTGTCACAGCAGAGGAAGAAGTAGGAGACTCCTTCTTTGTGCCAAGAACATTTTGCATTTTCTCATATGCAGGGAATACAGGGCCCAAGGAACTCTAAGGGGAAAATAGAATGCCATTATAATCCACAATGCAGTCTGCATTTTTTTTGTTTGTTTATTTGGGGTTTGGGGGGTTTTCTTTATTATTTCTTTTTATTTATTTATTTGTTTATTTTTTAGCTTTCTGGTAATTTTAATTTTTATTAGAGTATAGTTGCTTTACAATGTTGTATTAGTTTCTACAATACAGCAAAGTAAATCAGCTATATATATACATATACCCCTCTTTCTTGCATTTCCTTCCCATTTAGGTCACCACAGAGCATTGAGTAGAGTACCCTGTGCTATACAGTAGGTTCTCATTAGTTAATCTATTTTATACATAGTATCAATAATGTATATATGTCAATCCCAGTCTGCCAATTCATCCTATCCCTCCTTCCCCCTTGATATCCATAACTTTGTACTCTGCGTCTGGGTCTCTATTTCTGCTTTGTAAATAAGATCATCTATACCAATTTTTTCAGATTCCACATATATGTGTTAAAATATGATATTTGTTTTTCTCTTTCAGACTATCTTCACTCTGTATGACAATCTCTAGATCGATCACATCTCTACAAATGACCCAATTTTCTTCCTTTTTATGTCTGACTAATATTCCATTGTATATATGTACCACATCTTCTTTATCCATTCCTCTGTTGATGGACATTTAGGTTGTTTCCATGTCCTGGCTACTGTAAATAGTGCTGTAACGAACATTGGGGTGCATGTGTCTTTTTGAATTATGATTTTCTCTGGCTATATGCCCAGTAGTGGGATTGCTGGGTCCCATGGTACGTCTATTTTTAGTTTCTTAAGGAACCTCCATATTGTTCTCCATAGTGGCTGTATCAATTTATATTCCCACCAACAGTGCAAGAAGGTTCCCTTTTCTCCACACCCTCTCCAGCATTTATTGCTTGTAGATTTTTTGATGATGACCATTCTGACTGGTGAGGTAATACCCCACTGTGGTTTGATTTGCATTTCTCTAATAATTAGTGATGTTGAGGAGCTTTTCCTGTGTTTATTAGCCACCTGTATGTCTTCTTTGGAGAAATGTCTATTTAGATATTCTGTGCATTTTTTGATTGGGTTGGTATGCGTTAAAATATGATATTTGTTTTTCTCTTTCAGACTAACTTCACTCTGTATGACAATCTCTAGATCGATCACATCTCTACAAATGACCCAATTTTCTTCCTTTTTATGTCTGACTAATATTCCATTGTATATATGTACCACATCTTCTTTATCCATTCCTCTGTTGATGGACATTTAGGTTGTTTCCATGTCCTGGCTACTGTAAATAGTGCTGTAACGAACATTGGGGTGCATGTGTCTTTTTGAATTATGATTTTCTCTGGCTATATGCCCAGTAGTGGGATTGCTGGGTCCCATGGTACTTCTATTTTTAGTTTCTTAAGGAACCTCCATATTGTTCTCCATAGTGGCTGTATCAATTTATATTCCCACCAACAGTGCAAGAAGGTTCCCTTTTCTCCACACCCTCTCCAGCATTTATTGCTTGTAGATTTTTTGATGATGACCATTCTGACTGGTGAGGTAATACCCCACTGTGGTTTGATTTGCATTTCTCTAATAATTAGTGATGTTGAGGAGCTTTTCCTGTGTTTATTAGCCACCTGTATGTCTTCTTTGGAGAAATGTCTATTTAGATATTCTGTGCATTTTTTGATTGGGTTGGGTTTTTTTTTTGATATTGAGCTGCATGAGCTGCTTGTAAATTTTGGAGATTAATCCTTTGTCAATTGCTTCATTTGCAAATATTTTCTCCCATTCTGAGGGTTGTCTTTTCGTCCTGTTTATGGTTTCCTTTGCTGTGCAAAAGCTTTTAAGTTTAATTTGGTCCCATTTGTTTATTTTTGTTTTTATTCTCACTACTCTATGACGTGGGTCAAAAAAGATCTTGCTGTGATTTATGTCAAACAGTGTTCTGCCTATGTTTTCTTCTAACAGTTTTATAGTGTCTGGCCTTCCATTTAGGTCTTTAATCCATTTTGAGTTTATTTTTGTGTATGATGTTAGAAAGTGTTCTAATTTCATTCTTTTACGTGTAGCTGTCCAGTTTTCCCAGCACCACTTATTGAAGAGACTGCCTTTTCTCCATTGTATATTCTTGCCTACTTTGTTGTAGATTAATTGACCATAAATGTGCAAGTTTATTTCCGGGCTTTCTACCCTATTCCATTGATGTATGTGTCTGCTTTTGTGCCAGACCCAGACTGTTTCGATTACTATAGCATTGTAGTATAGTTGCAAATATTTTCTCCCATTCTGAGGGTTGTCTTTTCGTCCTGTTTATGGTTTCCTTTGCTGTGCAAAAGCTTTTAAGTTTAATTTGGTCCCATTTGTTTATTTTTGTTTTTATTCTCACTACTCTATGACGTGGGTCAAAAAAGATCTTGCTGTGATTTATGTCAAACAGTGTTCTGCCTATGTTTTCTTCTAACAGATAGTCTGAAATCAGGGAGTGTGATACCTCCAGCACTGTTTTTCTTTCCCAAGATTATTTTGGCTATTCGGGTCTTTTGTGTTTCCATATGAATTTAAAAAATTTTTGTTCTAGTTCTGTGAAAAATGCCATTGGTAATTGGATAGGGATTGCACTGAATCTGTAGGTTGCCTTGGATAGTATAGTCATTTTAACAATATTGATTCTTCCAATCCAAGAACATGGTATTTCTTTCTATCTGTTTGTGTCGTCCTCAATTTCTTTCATTAGCATCTTGTAGTTTTTGAATTACAGGTCTTTTGCCTCCTCAGCTAGGTTTATTCCTATGTATCTTTTTCTTTTTTATACGATGGCAAATGGAATTGTTTCCATACAGATGCAAGTGAGGGGATTCCCATTCCAAATAAATGGAAATCTAAAGAAAGCTGGAGTGGCAATACTTATATCAGACAAAAAAGACTTTAAAATAAAAACTGTTATAAGAGACAAAGCAGGACACTACATGATAATCAAGGGATCAATACAAGAAGATATAACAATTGTAAATATATATGCACCCAACACAGGAGCACCTCAATATATAAGGCAACTTTGAACAGACATAAAAGGAGAAATTGACAGTAACACAGTAATAGTAGGGGCTTTAACGCCTCACTTACATCAATGGACAGATCATCCAGACAGAAAATCAATAAGGAAACACAGACCTTAAGCAACACATTAGGAGCTTGGTTCAAGACAGCAGAGTAGAAGGACGTCTTCTCACTCTCTCTTGCAAGAGCACCGGAATCACAATTAACTGCTGAACAATCAACAACAGGAAGACACTGGAGCTCACCAAAAATGATATCCCACATCCAAAGACGAAGGAGAAGCCACAATGAGATGGAAGGAGGGGTGCAATCACAATAAAATCAAATCCAATAAGTGCTGGATGGGTGACTCACAAGATGGAGAACAATTATACCACAGAAGACCACCCACCAGAGTGAAGGTTCTGAGCCCCACATCAGGCTTCCCAAACTCGAGGTCCAGTAATGGCAGGAGGAATTCCAAGAGAAGCACACTTTGAAGTCTAGTGGGATTTGATTGCAGGACTTAGACAGGACTGGGGGAAACAGAGACTCCACTCTTGGAGGGCACACACAAAGTAGTGTGCACATCAAACCCAGGAGAAAGGAGCAGTGACCCCATAGGGGACTGAACCAGACTTACCTGCTAGTGTTGGAGGGTCTCCTGCAGAGGTGGGGGGTGGATGTGCCTCACCATGGGGACAAGGACACTGGCAGCAGAAGTTCTGGGAAGTACTCCTTGGCATGAACCCTCCCGGAGTCTCCCATTAGCCCCAAGAAAGAGCCTGTAGCTTCCAGTGCTGGGTCACCTCAGGCCAAACAACCAATGAGGAGGGAACCCAGTCCCACCCATCAGCTGACAAGCAGATTAAAGTTTTACTGAGCTCTGCCCACCAGAGCAACACACAGCTCTACCCAGTCCCTCCCATCAGGAAGCTTGCACAAGCCTCTTAGATAGCCTCATCCACCAGAGGGCAGACAGCAGAAGCAAGAAAAACTACAATCCTGCAGCCTGTGGAACGAAAACAACATTCACAGAAAGATAGACAAAATGAAAAGGCAGAGGACTATGTACCAGATGAAGGAAGAAGATAAAAGCCCAGAAAAACAAATAAATGAAGTGGAGATAGGAAACCTTCCAGAAAAAGAATTCAGAATAATGATCCTGAAGATGATCCAGGATGTCGGAAAAAGAATGGAGGCAAAGATCGAGAAGATGTAAGAAATGATTAACAAAGACCTAGAAGATCAAAGAAAAAACACCTAGAAGAATTAAAGAACAAACAAACAGAGATGAACAATACAATAACTGAAATGAAAAAGAGAAATCAAAAGCTTTACAGACAGGCAAAAGCTAAGAGAATTCAGCACCACCAAACCAGCTCTACAACAAACGCTAAAGGAACTTCTCTAAGTGGGAAATGCAAGAGAAGAAAAGGATCTACAAAAACATACCCCAAACAATTAAGAAAATGTAATAGGAACATACATATCGATAATTACCTTAAATGTGAATGGATTAGCAGAATAACTGAGGCAGAAGAACGGATAAGTGACCTGGAAGACAGAATGATGGAATTCACTGCCACAGAAAAGGATAAAGAAAAAAGAATGAAAAGAAATGAAGACAGCCTAAGAGACCTCGGGGGCAACATTAAGCACACAACCATTTGCATTATAGGGGTCCCAGAAGGAGAAGAGAGAGAGAGAAAAGGACCCGAGAATATATTTGAAGAAATTATAGTCGAAAACTTCCCTACCATGGGAAAGGAAATAGCCATCTAGGTCCAGGAAGCACAGCGAGTCCCAGGCAGGATAAACCCAAGGAGAAACACACTGAGACACATAGTAATCAAATTGACAAAAATTAAAGTCAAAGAAAAATTATTAAAAGCAACAAGGGAAAAATGACAAATAACATACAAGGGAACTCCCATAAGGTTAACAGCTGATTTCTCAGCAGAAACTCTACAAGCCAGAAGGTAGCCACATGATATATTTAAAGTGATGAAAGGGAAGAACCTACAATCAAGATTAATCTACCCAGCAAGGATCTCATTCAGATTCAATGGAGAAATCAAAAGCTTTACAGACAGGCAAAAGCTAAGAGAATTCAGCACCACCAAACCAGCTCTACAACAAACGCTAAAGGAACTTCTCTAAGTGGGAAATGCAAGAGAAGAAAAGGATCTACAAAAACATACCCCAAACAATTAAGAAAATGTAATAGGAACATACATATCGATAATTACCTTAAATGTGAATGGATTAATTGCTCCAACCAAAAGACATAGGCTCACTAAATGGATACAAAAACAAGACCCATCTATATGCTGTCTACAAGAGACCCACTTCAGACCTAGGGACACATACAGACTGAAAGTGAAGGGATGGAAAAAGATATTCCATGCAAATGGAAATCAAAAGAAAGCTGGAGTAGCAATATTCATATAAGATAAAATAGACTTTAAAATAAAGAATGTTACAAGAGACAAAGAAGAACACTACATAATGATCAAGGGATCAATCCAAGAAGAAGATATAACAATTATAAATATATATGCATCCAACTTAGGAGCACCTCAATACATAAGGCAAATGCTAACAGCTATAAAAGAGGAAATCAACAGTAACACAAAAATAGTAGGAGACTTTAATACCTCACTTACAACAATGGACAGATCATCCAGACAGAAAATTAGTAAGGAAACACAAGCTTTAAATGACAATAGGCCAGATAGATTTAATTGATATTTATAGGACATTCCATCCAAACACCGCAAATTACACTTTCTTCTCAAGTGCACACAAAACAGTCTCTGGTATAGATCACATCTTGGGTCACAAATCAAACCTTGGTAAATTTAAGAAAACTGAAATCATATCAAGCATCCTTTTTGACCACAACGCTATGAGATTAGAAATAAATTGCAGAGAAGAAGACATAAAAAACATGAACACATGGAGGCTAAACAATATGTTACTGAATAACCAAGAGATCACTGAAGAAATCAAAGAGGAAATAAAAAAATACCTAAAGACAAATTACAGTGAAAACATGATGATCCAAAACCTATGGGATGCAGCAAAAGCAGTTCTAAGTGGGAAGTTTATAGCAATACAAGCCTACTTCAAGAAACAAGAAAAATCTCAAATAAACAATCTAACCTTACAC
>NC_041220.1:36755518-36757028 GCF_002837175.3 Physeter macrocephalus | reverse complement strand
GATTTATCCCAGGGATGCAAGGATTCTTCAATATATGCAAGTCAATCAATGTGATGTACCATATTAACAAATTGAAGAATAAAAACCACATAATCATTTCAATAGATGCAGAAAAAGCTTTCGACTAAATTCAACACCCATTTATGATAAAAACTCTCCAGAAAGTGTGCATAGAGGGAACCTACCTCAACATTACAAAGGCCATATACGACAAACCCATAGCAAGCATCATGCTCAATGGTGAAAACCTGAAAGCATTTCCTCTAATATCAGGAAAAACACAAGGATATCCACTCTCGCCACTGTGATTCAACATAATTTTGGAAGTCCTAGCCACGGCAATCAGAGAAGAAAAGGAAATAAAAGAATTCAAATTGGAAAAGAAGAAGTAAAACTGTCATGTTTGCAGATGACATGATACTACACATAGAGAATCCTAATGATGCCACCGGAAAACTACTAGTGCTAATCAATGAATTTGGTAAAGTTGCAGGATACAAAATTAATGCACAGAGATCACTTGCATTCCTATACACTAACAACGAAAAATACGAAAGAGTAATTAAGGAAACAATCCCATTCACCTCTGCAACAATAAGAATAAAATACCTAGAAATAAACCTACCTAAGGTAGTAAAAGACCTGTACTCAGAAAACTATCAGTCACTGTTGAAAGAAAGCAAGGATGACACAAACAGATGGAGAGATATACCATGTTCTTGAATTGGAAGAACAATGTTGTGAAAATGACTATACTACCCAAAGCAATCTACAGATTCAATGCAATCCCTATCAAATTACCAATGGCATTTTTTACAGAACTAGAACAAAAAATCTTAAAATTTGTATGGAGACAAAAAAGACCCCAAATAACCAAAGCAATCTTGAGGGAAAAAAAAACGGAGCTCAAGGAATCAGAGTCCCTGACTTCAGACTATACTACAAAGCTACAGTAATCAAGACAATATGGTACTGGCAAAAAACAGAAATATAGATCAATGGAACTGGATAGAAAACCCAGAGATAAACCCATGCGACTATGGTCAACTAATCTATGACAAAGGGGGCAAGGATATACAATGGAGAAAAGACAGTCACTTCAGTAAGTGATGCTGGGAAAACTGGACAGCTACATGTAAAAGAATGGAATTAGGACACTCCCTAATACCATACACAAAAATAAACTCAAAATGGATTAAAGACCTAAATTTAAAACCGGACACTATAAAATTCTTATAGGAAAACACAGGAAGAACACTCTTTGACATAAATCACAGCAAGATTTTTTTTGACCCACCTCCTAGAGTAATGAAAATAAAAACAAAAATAAACAAATGGGACCTAAGTGTGGACAAAAGGGAACCCTCTTGCACTGTTAGTGGGAATGTAAATTGATGAAGCCACTATGGAGAATAGTATAGAGGTTCCTTAAAAAACTAAAATTAGAATTACCATATGACCCAACAATCCCACTACTGGGCATATACCCAGAGAAAGCCATAATTCAAAG
>NC_041220.1:36752624-36755325 GCF_002837175.3 Physeter macrocephalus | reverse complement strand
AGAGAAAACCATAATTCAAAAAGACACATGCACCCCAATGCTCATTACAGCACTATTTACAATAGCCAGGACATGGAAGCAACCTAAATGCCGATTGACAGACAAATGGATAAAGAAGATGTGGCACATATATACAATGGAATATTACTCAACCATAAAAAGGAACGAAATTGGGTCATTTGTAGATATGTGGATGGACCTTGAGACTGTCATACAGAGTGAAATAAGTCAGAAAGAGAAAAACAAATATCATATATCAACATATATATGTGGAATCTAGACAAGTGGTACAAATGAACCGGTTTGCAAGGCAGGAATAGAAACACAGATGTAGAGAACAAACATATGGACACCAAGGGGGGAAAGTGGGCGGAGGGGGGTTGGTGGTGGGATTAATTTTGGAGATTGAGATTGACATATATACACTAACATGTATAAAATAGCTAACCAATAAGAACCTGCTGTATAAAATAAAATTCAAAAAAAAAAAATTAGACCAGGTGGACTTAATTGATATCTAAAGAGCATTCCATCCAAAAGCAGCAGAATACACATTCTTTTCAAGTGCTCATGGAACATTCTGCAGGATAGATCACATGCTGGGCCACAAAGCATGCCTCAGTAAGTTAAAGAAAATTGAAATCATATCAAGTGTCTTTTCCAACCACAGTGCTATGAGGCTAGAAATCAACTACAAGACAAAAACTGCAAAAAACACCAACACTTGGAGACTAAACAATATGCTACTAAACAACCAATGGATCACTGAATAAATCAAAGGAGAAATCAAAAAATACCTAGAGACAAATGAAAATGAAAACGCAACAATCCAAAACCTATGGGATGCAGCAAAAGCAGTTTTAAGAGGGAAGTTTATAGTGATTCAAGCTCATCAGGAAACAAGAAAAATCTCAAATAAACAACCTAGCCTTACAAAAGTAACTAGAAAAAGAAGAACAAACAAAACCCAAAGTTAGTAGAAGGAAAGAAATCATAAAGATCAGAGCAGAAATAAAATAGGGACTAAAAAAATCATAGAAAAGATCAATGAAACTAGAGAAACACAGATGTAGAGAACAAACATATGGACACCAAGGGGGGAAAGTGGGCGGAGGGGGGTTGGTGGTGGGATTAATTTTGGAGATTGAGATTGACATATATACACTAACATGTATAAAATAGCTAACCAATAAGAACCTGCTGTATAAAATAAAATTCAAAAAAAAAAAATTAGACCAGGTGGACTTAATTGATATCTAAAGAGCATTCCATCCAAAAGCAGCAGAATACACATTCTTTTCAAGTGCTCATGGAACATTCTGCAGGATAGATCACATGCTGGGCCACAAAGCATGCCTCAGTAAGTTAAAGAAAATTGAAATCATATCAAGTGTCTTTTCCAACCACAGTGCTATGAGGCTAGAAATCAACTACAAGACAAAAACTGCAAAAAACACCAACACTTGGAGACTAAACAATATGCTACTAAACAACCAATGGATCACTGAATAAATCAAAGGAGAAATCAAAAAATACCTAGAGACAAATGAAAATGAAAACGCAACAATCCAAAACCTATGGGATGCAGCAAAAGCAGTTTTAAGAGGGAAGTTTATAGTGATTCAAGCTCATCAGGAAACAAGAAAAATCTCAAATAAACAACCTAGCCTTACAAAAGTAACTAGAAAAAGAAGAACAAACAAAACCCAAAGTTAGTAGAAGGAAAGAAATCATAAAGATCAGAGCAGAAATAAAATAGGGACTAAAAAAATCATAGAAAAGATCAATGAAACTAGAAGCTTGTTCTTTGAAAAGATAAACAAAATTGATAAACATTTAGCCAGACTCATCAAAAAAAACAGGGAGAGGGCCCAAATCAATAAAATCAGAAATGAAAAAGGAAAAGTTACAACAGACACCACGGAAATAGAAAGGATGATAAGAGACTACTACAAGCAAGTATATGCCAATAAAATGGACAACCTAGAAGAAATGAACACATTCTTAGAAAGGTACAATTTCCCAAGACTGAACCAGGAAGAAATAGAAAATATGAACAGACCAATTACCAGTAACAAAATTGAATCAGTTAAAAAAAAAAAACTCCCCAAAATAAAAGTCCAGGCCTGGATGGCTTCACAGGTGAATTCTACCAAACATTTAGAGAAGTTAACACCTAACATTCTGAAACTATTCCAGAAAAATTGCAGAGTATGGAAAACTTCCAAACTCATTCTATAAGGCCACCATCACCCTGATACCAAAACCAGATATCACAATAAAGGAAAATTGCAGCCCAATATCATTGATGAACATAGATACAAAAATCCTCAACAAAACACTCACAAACCAAATTCAGCAATACATTAAAAGGATCACACACCACAATCAAGTGGGATTTATCCAAGGGATGAAAGCATTTTTCGGTATCTGCAAATCAATCAATGTGATACACCACATTAACAAGTTGAAGAATAAAAATCATATGATTATCTCAATAGATGCAGAAAAAGCTTCTGATAAAATTTGACATCAATTTATGATTAAAAAATAAAACTTTCTAGAAAGTGGGCAGAGAGGGAAAATACTTCAGCAAAATAAAGCCCATATATGACAAACCCACAGCTAACATCACTCTCAATGGTGAAAAGTTGAAAGCATATCCTCTAAGATCAGGAACAAGACAAGGATGCCCACTCTC
>NC_041220.1:36689392-36749133 GCF_002837175.3 Physeter macrocephalus | reverse complement strand
CCCAATGTTCATTGCAGCACTATTTACAATCACCAGGTCATGGAAGCAACCTAAATGCCGATTGACAGACAAATGGATAAAGAAGATGTGGCACATATATACAATGGAATATTACTCAACCATAAAAAGGAACGAAATTGGGTCATTTGTAGATATGTGGATGGACCTTGAGACTGTCATACAGAGTGAAATAAGTCAGAAAGAGAAAAACAAATATCATATATCAACATATATATGTGGAATCTAGACAAGTGGTACAAATGAACCGGTTTGCAAGGCAGGAATAGAAACACAGATGTAGAGAACAAACATATGGACACCAAGGGGGGAAAGTGGGCGGAGGGGGGTTGGTGGTGGGATTAATTTTGGAGATTGAGATTGACATATATACACTAACATGTATAAAATAGCTAACCAATAAGAACCTGCTGTATAAAATAAAATTCAAAAAAAAAAAATTAGACCAGGTGGACTTAATTGATATCTAAAGAGCATTCCATCCAAAAGCAGCAGAATACACATTCTTTTCAAGTGCTCATGGAACATTCTGCAGGATAGATCACATGCTGGGCCACAAAGCATGCCTCAGTAAGTTAAAGAAAATTGAAATCATATCAAGTGTCTTTTCCAACCACAGTGCTATGAGGCTAGAAATCAACTACAAGACAAAAACTGCAAAAAACACCAACACTTGGAGACTAAACAATATGCTACTAAACAACCAATGGATCACTGAATAAATCAAAGGAGAAATCAAAAAATACCTAGAGACAAATGAAAATGAAAACGCAACAATCCAAAA
Organism: Physeter macrocephalus; assembly: GCF_002837175.3. Lineage (NCBI taxonomy): Eukaryota > Metazoa > Chordata > Mammalia > Artiodactyla > Physeteridae > Physeter > Physeter macrocephalus. Next base: position 36,748,331 of record NC_041220.1, on the reverse strand, counting down.
CCTATGGGATGCAGCAAAAGCAGTTTTAAGAGGGAAGTTTATAGTGATTCAAGCTCATCAGGAAACAAGAAAAATCTCAAATAAACAACCTAGCCTTACAAAAGTAACTAGAAAAAGAAGAACAAACAAAACCCAAAGTTAGTAGAAGGAAAGAAATCATAAAGATCAGAGCAGAAATAAAATAGGGACTAAAAAAATCATAGAAAAGATCAATGAAACTAGAAGCTTGTTCTTTGAAAAGATAAACAAAATTGATAAACATTTAGCCAGACTCATCAAAAAAAACAGGGAGAGGGCCCAAATCAATAAAATCAGAAATGAAAAAGGAAAAGTTACAACAGACACCACGGAAATAGAAAGGATGATAAGAGACTACTACAAGCAAGTATATGCCAATAAAATGGACAACCTAGAAGAAATGAACACATTCTTAGAAAGGTACAATTTCCCAAGACTGAACCAGGAAGAAATAGAAAATATGAACAGACCAATTACCAGTAACAAAATTGAATCAGTTAAAAAAAAAAAACTCCCCAAAATAAAAGTCCAGGCCTGGATGGCTTCACAGGTGAATTCTACCAAACATTTAGAGAAGTTAACACCTAACATTCTGAAACTATTCCAGAAAAATTGCAGAGTATGGAAAACTTCCAAACTCATTCTATAAGGCCACCATCACCCTGATACCAAAACCAGATATCACAATAAAGGAAAATTGCAGCCCAATATCATTGATGAACATAGATACAAAAATCCTCAACAAAACACTCACAAACCAAATTCAGCAATACATTAAAAGGATCACACACCACAATCAAGTGGGATTTATCCAAGGGATGAAAGCATTTTTCGGTATCTGCAAATCAATCAATGTGATACACCACATTAACAAGTTGAAGAATAAAAATCATATGATTATCTCAATAGATGCAGAAAAAGCTTCTGATAAAATTTGACATCAATTTATGATTAAAAAATAAAACTTTCTAGAAAGTGGGCAGAGAGGGAAAATACTTCAGCAAAATAAAGCCCATATATGACAAACCCACAGCTAGCATCACTCTCAATGGTGAAAAGTTGAAAGCATATCCTCTAAGATCAGGAACAAGACAAGGATGCCCACTCTCGCCACTTTCATTCAACATATTTTTGGAAGTCCTAGCTACAGCAATCAGAGAAGAAAACGAAATAAATGGTGTCCAAATTGAGAAGGAAGAAGTAAAACTGTCACTGTTTGCAGGTGACATGATAGTATACATAGAAAATCCTACAGACACTACCAGAAAACTACTAGAGGTCATTAATGAATTCACTAAAGTTGCAGGATACAAGATTAATACACAGAAATATGTTGCATTTCTATACACTAACAAAGAAATATCAGAAAATGAAATTAAGGAAATAGTTTTCATTTTAAATTAAAGCATCAGATCTTTCTAAGCAATTATTATATCTATTCTAATTTGCATTGATCCACTTGTATGTACAATCTCTAGGGCATCCCTGAAATCACTGACCTTTTATGTTTTGCCAGCTTTTAGTCATTCCATTCCAATTCTCATTCTTAATAAATGAGATACATTTCCATCTCAACCTGTGTCTTAGCACCACTGGAATCTTTTTCTGTAGGAATAATGTATTTAAATGGAAACTTGAAAGAAATACAATCTGTAATTGAAACAACTACAATCTGTAATTCTGATTTTCATTCTGTCCTGTGTATATGGGGCAGGCTAACCAGACTGAATTAGAACCACTTGTCTGGTTCAGTCCAGTAGCCCCCTGTAAACCAGAGACAGGGCTTTAGTTCTATGAATAACTAGGAGATAGAGTAAGTCTGAAGTATGTGTTTAAGTTCTAGGAAGTGGGTGAGTAGTCTATGTCAATTAGTTGGAGGTGTAAGAGGAAAGAAGGAGAGTGGTCAGTAGAATGACTACAGGATGCAAAATCAGAATGACTGCTTTATGAACAAATATTAATAGCAGGAAATTGTATTAAAATTTCACACAAGTTTGTTTTTCTTACTACTTATTTTTACTAGATGTGACAAATGGTTAAGACTATCTTATAGTCTATACTTGTAGAAAGCCTATATTTATACACAGATACATATATTTTTATGTCTGCATATAAGATATTTTCATATATTTTATATGCAGAATGGTGTTCCAAAAAAAGCACTGTTCCCGGGGTTTAAATCTAACGATTGTTACACCCCGGCAAAAAAAAAAAAAAAAAAAAAAAAAAAAAAAAAAAAGCACTGTTATTATAAAAACCTATATGAAAATTTCAGCTCTTCTCTTTCCCAGTTGTACATAGGCTTGGTCAAGTCATGTAATTCATGTAACCTCTCTGAGCTTTAGTTTTCACAGTTGTAAAATGGACATAATACCAACTTTCTCACAGGTGTGTAGAATAACATGACATAGCAAGTGAAAACACTAAGCCCTGTACTGGACACTTTGGGATCTGTGATTTTTTGTTATTATCTCTTGAATTGTTTGCCATGGTTTGTTTGTTGTTTATTATAATTTTAGAAATTTTGAATAGACATTTAAAGAATACTTTCTCTTACATTATACTTTCTCACAACCCAGAATTGACTACTGGGTTAATTAAGATCTGGTCATATTTACTTTAATCCTTTTTTATTAAAAAAAAGTGTATATACATGCACACATATGATAAAATTAGAATCCCTCTGGACACCAGTGCTAATCCTATTTATACCCTTTTCCCATTGGTTGATTTATTTATTCAACACACACTTACGGAGTGCCTACTATGTGCTAGGTACAGTGCTAGTTGCCAGGGTCAGTATTCATGATGAACCAGACTAAAAAAATCCTTCCCTTTACTTTACTCCAGCTACAGTGACTTTCAGCCTTCTTGACCATACCAGGCAAACTTCTGCATCACAGCCCTTATTCTTGCTATTCCATAATCCTGGAATGTGCGCCCTCCACAAAGCCAGGTAGATGGCTACTTTATCTTCTTGAGGGCTTTTTTGAAATTTCACTTTCTCAGTAAGACCTTCCAGGGCCATATTGTGTGAATTACATCCTTCTTCCATATCATACATACAAACTGTATCTATCTCTGCTTTATTTTTCTCCATAGTGCTTCTCACCGTCTAACACTGTATTTTATTATCTTGTTATTATCTGTTTCCCCTACTAAAATATGGCATCCAAGACTGCAGAGATTTTGGTCTGCTTTATTCATTGCTCTACCTTCAGTGCCTAGCACAGTGCTCTCAAAAATTATATGTCCAATCAATGAATAAGAGATTAAAAATTAGAGCAGCTTATTTTCCTCTCAAAGTTTAACGATTGAAGTGACCTAATGAAAGAAAAGTGTAATTTATGTGATTTTCAAAATTGCTGATACATAAAAAGATATCATCCCCATCTTCCTGCTTCTATAGAAAAAGTAGAATACTTATTTTCAAAATATGCATGGAATAGCTTTCATAATGCCAAGGTTAGATAACTTATAACTAACATATTTTGAAACTGATGAAAATTACTCCAAAATTAGCTTTTGGACAATTTATGCTGCTCTGTTGATTTATCCCTTGATTTGAAATTATGGTGAATCAAATTTCTGCTGACCCCAGAGGAAATTTTACATCCAGCCTTCACTTTAGCCTCTAGAAATGTACTTAGCTGGTACAGCAGGGGTCTCCAGCCAGTACCGGTCTGCGGCCTGTTAGGAACCGGGCCGCACAGCAGGAGGTGAGTGGCGGGCGAGCAAGGAAAGCTTCATCTGTCGCTGCCCATCACTCCCTATCGCTCGCCTTACCGCCTAAACCATTGCTTGCATCCCCCCCGTTGCCTGCATTACCGCCTGAACCATCCTACCTGCCCCCCACGTCCATGGAAAAACTGTCTTCCACGAAGCCGGTCTCTGGTGCCAAAAAGGTTGGGGACTGCTGCACAGGACTCCATCCTTTCACTAACCCCAGTGAAAGAATAATTCAAGGGCAGAAGCAACATTGTTCAATAAAAATTGTCTAGCTCCTACTTATTTCTAAGTACTTCAGTAAATCTAAGAGTTGTATTTCAACACATTTTTTTGAGTCAGAGTGATAAGATGGAAATGAAATGGGCTTTGGAATAAGACAGTTCAAATACCGGAAGTGTAACTTTAGACACAAATTACTTAGCCTCTCAAAGTCTCCACTTTCACATCACTTACACTTACAACAATATTGTCTGTCTTGTATGTTGGTTGTCTAGATTAAATAAGATACTGTATCAGTCAGGGTAGACCAGGTTAGGCTGCAATAATAAACAGCCCCACAAATCTCAGCTTAAAATAACAAAGGTTTATTTCTCTCTTGAGCTACAGTAGCTGTGGGTCTGCTCCCATGCAGCCATTCCTCCTCCCTTTACTCAGGAGCCCAGACTGATGGAGCACTGCCACCTGTCACATTGTAGGTGGCCCTGGCAGAGGGACAGGAGAGCTCTGGGTGATCTCACATGGGCAATTACATGCTAAGTTCCAAATTTTCACATGTTCTTTCCAATCACAGTTCGATAGCTGGGACTGGTCACATGGTGCCACCAACAAAAGTGTCTAGGAGGTCACCACCAGCAAAGGGGTCTAGGAGGTAATCATGCTACCGGCACCCAAAATGTGGGCGCCTGCATGCTTACTAAGCAACATCAGTGATGACTACAGCCATTCCATGTAAAGTGTCTAGCATAGCATCCATCTCACGTACGTCCCTTTCCTCTCTCCAGCCTACTCCCCATATGCGTTCTTGTTTATAAAATGGAAAGATCTATATCTCAGAAACATTATCCTTGAATTCCCAAACTGTGTTCAGTACAATACTTAAACCAGAAAATGCTCCATGAAAAAAAGTTATGTGATAAAATTAATTTGAGAAACACCACATACTACATCCCTTTCAGAAATTCTCAGTGCACAGTAGCTTTATAAAAGTTCAGAGATGTGGCAAAGATAATTGTTTAATTCTGTTTCACCCAAAGGTTAACAAACTTATTTAATCACCCAACAGATTCACAGAATAGCTATTAATTACTTGTGGAACACCCATTGAATACTTCCTGGAAAATGTTTCTCCAATGAATTTAAGAGTGCACTGAATTTCCAGCTGGCAACGAAAAGGGTCTTAGCATTTAAAAACAAAATGTTTGTTACCGCAATAGGAAAAAAACCCCAAAACAACCACCTGTTGGACAGTGAAATTGTACTTATTCTTTAGAATTGATTGAGCACTGTCCTACACACTTAGAAACACTTTAAAAGAGCTGGTAGTATAATTGGGGAGCGAGACAAGCCCGCTGTCAACAAGGCCAGTGCAAGGATCTCAAACCGCAGTGTGAGGGGTTTCAGGGTGGGCTCAGCCTTTGTGCTTGGCCCCAGCCCCCATTTTAGGGTCACAGATAAAGGGAGCTGCTGGGCCTGCATCCAGCGGTTCACCCCCACTCAGGAGGGGACACTCCGGTGTGAGCTTCATTCTTGTTTCCTCACAATGCTGCAAAAATTCTGTCGGGCACTTAACAGGCACTCCTGGGTCCACATGAAGCTGGGAGGCCTGTCCTTGTCAGAGACTAGGCCAACCCCCTGGCCTTTGGACAGGGCCATCCTGAGCCCCTTGCCCAGCCTGCTCCCACGTCTGCCTTCTGTCCCACCTCCTAGGCTAATTTCCGCTGTAGGGCCTTACCCTTCAGACCCCACCGTCAGCTCCGTCTTGGTTTCTCAGTGGCCCCTGTCAACAGGGATTCCAGGGCTTGGTTCACAAGTGGTATAGAGACTAGAGGAAAAATGTTTAGAACTATATATAGGAGGATAATCAATCCTGTCTGTTCTCAGAAAATGGCCAAGGCAGATTTCTGCTGAATCAAAAATATTGCATATGTCACACATGTAAATAATATCCTTGGATCTGTAACCCAGACCCCTTATTGTTTGTGATTCGACCGCCTGCAATAGGCCTACAAGTTTTGTTTGAGGATTTGCATGGTTGCCTGTTGGTGGAGAGCCAGGATGGTCCACTTGTCATCTCCCCTGCGCCTCAGCTTTGCAGTATTCACCCAGTTAAGGTCCAGGGCTGTGATTTGGATTGTTAATTTCATTGCCCAGAAGGGACTCCTCACATACCCAGAGGATAAGTCCCAAACACCAAGATGCCCACTTAGGGAGCTGCTGTGCATCTGTGTGTGTACCAAAACGCAGATGGTAGACAGACACACCTATTATTATTGTGATGGGCTTTGTTTCATCTTAATACCATCTTGGCATTGCTTCACAAAAGGAGGCTGCTTTGTAAACAGTTCACTGTGGACTATAGAGTGTTCCCTGGTGTCAGCTCATAACTCCATCAGAGGACTGCTGAGCTTGAATAGCATCTGGTATAACTGGGTGCAATTTGCATGGATACCTTAACAAAACTAAAACCAGACATCAACTGTGTCAGCTAAACTTTCAGATTCCAGGGGCAGGGCCAATCTACCTTTCCATTTCACTTCCGTGGGTGAGGATTTAAAATCTTAAGAACTATTACATCATATTGAACTAAAGTTCAATCTCTGTGGCCAGAAAGCACAGGTAAGGACTAGGAAAGTAAATAAACCCCTCCTCATGTCGAGTGACCACCAGCTAGATGTAGCAGTACAATCTTGGAAAGAAATTGATGACTTCATTTGCTTGATTGCACACAAATTGGGCACTGTGAAATAATAGAGAATTTAGAGTAAAAATACCATAGTTTGAGTCCTGATACTACATTTCTGACTATGGGCTCTTGAACGTTTAACCTGCTTAGCCTCAGATTCCTGGACAGTTAAACAAGAATAACACCTTGGTGGTTAAAAACCACTCAATATTTTATTTATATATAAGTACTTATAGGCTCAATAGTTATAGGCTCAGTTTCTTCTTTATAGGGTAATAATTATTAAATGAGTGAATGCATGTGAAAGCCCTTTATAAAATAACAAATGCAAAACTGTCTTATTTTCTAAAGTCACTTTCAACTCAGATAGTTCCAATACTATGGTTGCAACATACCTGCTCCTTCAGAGTAGAAACTTTTATCTTCCACCTCTGAAGCCCCTCCGCCAAGTTCAGTGCCTAGGATATCATGGACACTCAATACATGTGAGCCACATGAAAGGAATGAAGCAGAATCTGAATCATTTGTTGTGGGAATGAGTTGGCTGCCTTCAGGAAGTAGTTAGTATCCTAAGCCTGAAAGTACCAATGTGGAGTGGTTGGTAAAATTGCCAAATGTGGTTGGTAACCACAGGGCATGAGAGCTCCCCTTCTGGTCTCCCAACTCTGTTTATTTAGGTTTCTGTTTATTAGTTTTTTTCACAGATTCTGGGTTCCTAGAAGAGACCTCCCGGACCCCACAATGTCTACCTCATACCAGGCAAAAAATGTGTGCTTAGGAGCACATTCTAACGTGCCAACTTAGGAGCACGTCAGTAAAAGTTCCTTGAGCCTGCCCAGGGAAAGAGCCAAGCAAGGGTGGGGTGGCGGTGAGGGGGGAGCAGATAAAAGTTGACCTTTTCTAGTTTTCTCAGTCTGCCTTGCTATCTAGGTGGGAAGATAACTTTGGGATCAAAGGGATAGCACTTGGCTCCAGAGTGGTCATGCGAATGAACACTAGCAAAGTAAAGAAATCTGACTGAACTACAGAAGGAGATGTAACAGTCTCTGCAGGAGCAGCAAAGGGAAGCGTAGGTGTAGCTGTTCACCTACAGAGGAGCTTGTCCCTCAAACAGATTGCTGTGGCGCTCTAAACCCACTTCCTTTCTTCTCTTCATTTTCAGATTTTCTCTCATCTTGTCTTATGTCTTCAATTCCTTTATAGTTTTTAAAATAATTGTCACAAACGTTTTTGTCACTTTATTGTCACTTTCAGTCCTCATCCAGGTGTTGACCTGAAACAAATAGACTCCCAGATATTTCTCCAGCAGAGATGGGTTTATTTGGGATCAGCACAGAATTGCAATTTGAGGTCTGCGACCATGGTGAGCCATGTGAAAGTCCCCTACAAAAGTGGAGAAGAGGACTCTTTTATAGAGGGGAAAGGAAGTTGGGAGAGCTGTAGTAAACCAAGGGTCCATGGCTTTTCAGTGGCTGAGTCCTTCACGGGAAAGAAGAGCAGTCTTTCTTCCTACTGGGCTCGGCTGTCTTCACAGGGCATGAGAGCTCCCCCTTCTGGTCTCCCAACTCTGTTTAATTGAGGTTTCTGTTTATTAATTTTTTTACACAGGAAAAATTAGGTGTAGTATGAAATGAAAAGAATTTACCATTGTTTGAAATAATGCCATTTGCAGAAACATGGATGCAACTAGAGATTATCACACTAAGTGAAGTAAATCAGACAGAGGAAGACAAATACCATAAGATATCACTTACATGTGGAATCTAAAATTTGACACAGATGAACCTATCTATGAAACAGAAACAGAATCACAGATGTAGAGAACAGACTGGTGGTTGCCAAGGGGGACGGGGTTGGGGGAGGGATGGAGTGGGAGGTTGGGGTTAGCAGATGTAAGCCATTATGTATAGGATGGATAAACAACAAGGTCTTACTGTATAGCTCAGGGAACTATATTCAATATCTTATAATAAACCATAATGGAAAAGAATATTAAAAAAAGAATGTATATATATGTATAACTGAATCACTTTGCTGTACAGCAGAAATTAACACAACATTGTATACTTCAATTAAAAAAACAAAAACAAAAAACAAAACAAAACAAAACAAAAAAGAATGTACTGTTGTTAAATTCCCTGGTAGTCATCTGTCTGTAACTTGCTAGAGGTGAAGTGGAGAAAGATTTGTGTGGAGAGGTGGGAGTTTGGAGGATGTGCTAAGGGAGGCTGGAGAGGAGATCAATCTTGATGTCGCTCAAGTATGTAGCAATTGCTACCTCTTTGGTTTCCACCCAGCAGTGAGACACGTGATCAGATCAGGTGTCTGGACTAATGTGGAGCTTAGGTTCTTCAGCCTGAGCAGATCCTTGGAGGCAGCTGCAGGCCCAGCCAGGCTTAGGCAACAAAAGCTGTTTATCTGATAAATCTTGGAAGTTCAGCTCATTGTTTGACTCAGCATAAACAAGGAGACTTTCTCAAGAATGCTAACACGTTCTTCTTCAAAGAATAGGTGACTCAGTCAAGTGCCAGATAAAACAGTCTCAAAATTTTTCATGTATTGGGGTCAACATAGGACAAAGGGATAAGAAATCATTATTTTGTACAATTTTTGTTGGACATGTTAGCCATTTGGATTTGTTTAATCTTCCATTATGATTTTTTTCATGAATATTTGTGATTTAATTGTAGAGAATCTGAAGAACTTATGAGGTCATGCTGCTCAAAAAGTTTCCAGAAGCAGTTGAATCTGAGTCTTGTATTGTGTCTTGATCTCTGCTCCATCATTCTGTGAAAGGGAAGAAATGGCAGTGGACTTCCCTCAACAGGAATAAGAGCCCAAGACTAGAGTCCTGTGCAGTCTGTTTTATATTTCTACTCCTTCCCAATTCTCCTGACTCTCCTAGAATTTCTTTTATTTTTATTTTCATTTTTTTTTACTGAAGTATAGTTGATTTACAAAAAGTTTCAGGTATACAGCAAAGTGATCCAGTTATACATATATATGTAAATATATATTCTTTTCAGATTCTTTTCCATCATAGGTTATTACAATATATTGAATATAGTTCCCTGTGCTATACAGTAGGTCCTTGTTGTTTTCCTATTTTATATATAGTAGTGTGTATCTGTTAACCCCAAATTCCAAATTTATCCCTCTCCTACCTTTCCCCTTTGGTGACCATAAGTTTGTTTTCTGTGTGTGAGTCTATTTCTGTTTTGTAAATAAGGTCATTTGTATCTTTTTTTAAGATTCCACATATAAGTGATATCATGTAATATTTGTCTTTCTCTGTCTAACTTCACTTAGAATAATAATCTCTAGGTGACCCTGCTAGAATCTCTATCTGAATATGTGTTCTTTTCAAAGAAGCCAGTAGAAATGGGAACGGTCATTGATTTGACTGACCCTCTGATACTAATCACTGTTCTGAAAGAAAAGTACTGTTCTGATGATATTACAAATAGGGTGTCTCTTAGAAAAGAATTATGAAAATTAACTTCTGATTTATGTTCTTAAACGAGGCGTAAAGCAGTTCATAGTATGTTTCATTCCAAGCAAGACTGAAGTGAAAACAGACATGTCAGATATTATACTGTTCTCTGAGTCTTTGTGCTTTGTTTCCTTCCTTTTCCCACCAAACTACTACAAAAAGAAGCCCACGCTCCTTTCCCATTTACATTCCGACCTACAATCTGCCTTCTCCCCTGACCTTCCTAACACCCCGCATCTAGCATTAGTGGGATGCTGACCAGTCAAGGTCACTCTGTCTCCTTGTTTGTCAAGTCCAATGTGAACAGCCTTTGGCCCTTCTCTCTCTTCTCTATCTTGTCTTCAGCCCTTCTCTCTCTTCTCTATCTTGATGCTGTTCATACACTTCCTTCTAAAGCTCACCCCTCCGTGGCTTCCTCACAGCCTCTTCCGGTCTGCTCTAAACTTTGTACCATTATTCCTCAGTCTCCATCTGGAAATGTTCTTGATCTTTCTTCCTCCCTCTTACTTGTTTGTGACTCTAGTCTCCTATCATTACATTTTATTTTAATTCTTCATAGACACCCCAAAATGGTCTAATTCATAGCCTGGGCTACATTTACCACTGTTATAATTCCCAGTACCTCTCTGTCTTGAGCGTGAGATTCCAATTTCCAGTTGTTTATATTTCCACCTATGGGACCCTAGGCTACTCAAACTTTGTATATACCAAACCAGGCTCTTCCTACTTCTTCCAAGGCCTGCTCCCCTAAATTAGCCAGTATGGCACAATACAACCAGTTATATTGATGGGTGCCCAATTGTTCCTGTTAGCCCTCAGATATGTTTCTTGACTTTCACAGCAGGCTGTTTCCCAGGCTCTCCTGTCAGGTGCTTTCTGGCTTTGTTGGCCAATGTAAGGCCCTCACAAGAGATTGGAGGCTGAGTGGAAGAGAGAAACCAAGGTATCACACACACACACACACACACACACACACGCACATGCACATCTTGCCAGACAATACTTAGAAAAGTTAGAAAAGTTTGTGTTCTTGGTTGGACACTGTATGAAACACCCTCCCCCTTTTACACTCCTCAAATCATTCCATTCTCTCCTCTCCATCCCCAACTGCCACTGACTTACATCATCCAGTCTTCATCATTTCTCTCCTACATCTTTGTGACAGAATGGATGTCCTTTGAGTTACGTCTCCTCGTGCAATCCATCCTCTATGTGGACTGAGCTCTTGAAGGTGATGATCAGGTACTACTCTCCCTCTAAACTGGCTGATAGCCATCTGCAAAGGAAAATCAGTTACAAGTAGCTCCTTAGAGTAGCTCCACCGTGACTTGGAGCCCCTGGTTGTGCAACTTGGCAACAACTGATTGGCCCAAGGATGTCACCTGATCTGAAGGTATCTGACCTAAAGGATATGAGAGGGTCCAGTGGCCCATGAGGCATCCTGGCTCGAGAACCTTGTTCATTGGAAGCACCAATATTGCACCATGACTAGTCAGCCTAATTAGATCCTTTGGCAGTTTTCAGTGAGAGACAGAGACCCGGTAGAGTGAAGCAGAAGTGAAAGAAACAGTAAAGGATTTAAGGAAAGCCATCAGAAGCAATGACACACTGAGTGTTTGTTAGTAGCAGCAGGTAGGCAGCCATGGGAGTAGCAGTTAAAAGCTCAATGGGAAGAAATGTCGGGGACAGAATCTAGAGTCAGGAAAAGGATGGCACCAGGGTCGCTGCTGGGACACAGGAGCAGCTGTGAGCTGACTGGGGAGAAGGGACCCATCACCTGTTTGAGGAGATTCCTGTACTTCCCGCTTCTCCGTCTACCTTAAATAAACCTCTGTCCATAAAATATTGTTTCTTTTCCTCACCCTCTGATTCCACCCCTATTCATCATGTGTTTCACAAAATTGCACGCTTATTAGATTCAGCTGAGGCACTTGGAAAGTTTAGGAAACACTTTCTCTGTACTCGGGACTTTAACAGTGTAAAGCCCCTCACGGTCTTGCCTCTTGTCTCCAGCATTGCCTGAGCGGAGCTATTCTTCCTCAAAGGAATGGTGCGTTCTTTGTAACCTTACCGAGCACCTTTTTCTCAAGGCAACAACATAAACACAGGTGATTGTTCTCAATGACTAGCAGCAATTCAGCTGCAGGAGGGGTCTCATGACTGTGCCTTTGTATTTACTACTCCAGGTGCCTGCAATGGCCTGGAAAAGGAGTTCTCATTCACTTTAAACATTTGTATTCTTTACAGCTCAGTTAAGGTGTCAATGAAGACTTCTCTGCCATCATCCCTCTCCTTTACTGACCGGTCTCATCTCTCTGTTCTTCTGACACCTCTACAAGCTTATCGTTTTGAAATCTATTGACTTGCCATTCTCTCTCCTTAGACTGAGCAGCTACAGAACTAAGATTCTAACTAGTTCATTCTTGTGTGGCTCTGCTTGGAGTACACAGAAGGTCTGCAAGAAATTAATACATTCATTGGGGGAAAGCTTGTCCAGTTTATGGGAGGCCTCAGGGAACTGATGTGGTACAGTGGAAAGAAAGCTGGAGTCAAGGTTGGGATCTGGCTCTAATTATTTGCATAATCATAATCAGTATCTCAACCTCTGTGCCTGATTTTCCACCTCTAAAATCTGGTTAGAGGTTTAAGGGTTCAGCCCAGTAACTTCTGTGGTCCTTGCAATGCTGTGAATGCATTTCAAGACTGGCCTGGGACTCGTCCCCGTTGATGCCTCATCTCCACCACACCCATGGCCAGTGTAAAGCTGCAGGCTGCCTTGGTAGCGTTACACATCTGGTTATAGAGTTCATGCCCATGGCTCTGATTGTTGCTGCTTGATTTTGTGTAATGGAGAAGGGATTTGTTATTTAATATTACACAGAACCCTTTTCTACATAATCAAGGTAGGCTTCAAGATGTAGATAACATAGATTATATCAACCCGAAGGCAGAGCCACAAAAAATTTTAATTTCAAATATATAAAACTATGTTCAGTAAAGGAAGCTTTGAGAGGCAAAAACTTTCAGGCTACCATGTTCAAAAAAAGTGTTTTGTTATCTACTTTTACATATTTCAAATTCAAAGATGAGAGGGGACAGTATGTAAAATTGATTTTATTGAACATGCCATGTATACCAAATATAAAACTAGTTGAGCTGACAGATCTAGTTAGGTAAAGCTCTCTAAACAGATCCTATAAAACAGAATATTAGCAGCCATCATTTCTAACAGCCTTCTCATCTATAACAAAAGACTTTTGCCATTGGCATCACTTTGATATTGCCAGAAAACATTTTTGATACTTGAAAGTAATAGTATGAAATATAAAATGGAAAAATATGAAATATATATTCTGAAAAAAATAATTTTTAAAAAAACAAATCCATACTTATTTGCTTATTCTTGGGAAGAAACATATCTAGCAGAACAAAGATCTGGAGCATCCAATTTACACATGGTCACCACATTAATTTATTGTTCAGGAACCAACTTTCTGGCAGGAAAGAAGGATGCATGACTCCTCCCTGACACCCCACCAGGAGTTACTCATGAATCAAATATAAGGATTTGGCTAAAGTCAGCTGACAGTTCCTTGACATGTTTGCTCTCCGCCCTTACAATTACAGGCCATTACTTGAGAGATTGAGGACCATAACTAGTCTCCTAAGATCCCCTTGTTGTCTTGCCCCATGCCTCCATCTTCCGACACGCTTTTGGGAGTTACCTCTCTGAAGCCCAAGTCTCCATTGCCCGTTCATAAAGTCCACACTTGGTCTACACAAGACTTGCACCACCTGATTGCTCTCCCGGAATCTCTCCTCATCAGCCCTGCTCTGCTTTAGCCTCTGAACCACTTGCACTTGCCGGAATGCCCCATGCAGTTTCAGGCTTTCAGTCCCTGAGTTAGAAAGTACCTCACTCTTCTGTGCCAGGCACGGTGGGGGCAGTTCTCGTGCATTTGCTCATGCTGTTCCCAGTGTGTAGAATGTCCTGCCCCAAATCTGTCCTTTTGGAAAACACTCCGATTTTCCAAGTCTCAATACAGTTCCTATAATTTTGAGCTTATCAGTGAAAACGAACCACTTCTTTTTCTGTGCCTTCAATCAGCTCTATTGCAGAAAGTCTTAATACATCCTTCTGTGTATATGAGACCATCAGCTTTGAGGAGAAGGTCAACGTCTCATTCATCTTTTCTTCCCCAACACCTGCATAGTACCTAATACTTGCATTATTTCATTTTAGCCCTGGCGAGTCCTGTTCAGCCTTTAGCGAGGTATGGCAAAGAACAAAATAAGCCACCAAAAGCTGCATCAGACACTACTGGATTATCATTTCACAAGTTAGCATAGAAATGTGCAGGACCGTAAGGATGAGTCTTAACTAATGAAGCCCAGAGGAATTCACTAGAGACATTAATGGCTCAGGGTTTCTTCCCTAACCACAATCAAGGATATACGCTTCTCTTTCTACCTTGTTAAGCAACTAATCAAACTGATCACAACAAAATGAAAACCGTCCTTTTCTCCTAGTAGTTCAACACATTCTAGGGAATATAAACCTTCCTTCTGGTTCCCTCTTCCTACAAGTATTGGAACACATCAGTATGATGAGACCCCCTCTTACTATTTCTCTGTCTGATGCTGGCACTTGTTCCTTCACACAGATTTCTCTCACCCTTCAGGAAGATTTCATTTCTTCTACCCCTGTTTTCCCATAGCACCGTGTATACTCTAATACAGGTAGTTAACAAATTATCATAATTCTAGACCATGAAATTGTAATAGGTCAGTGTCTGGCACATAATGAGCACACGAATGATGAACTGAATCTTGCTTTAAGGAAGAGTCAAGACTAATTATGTTAATTCCAACCTTAAGTACTTCCCTTGGCTTTTAATGAGGGATCATGATCTTTGAACACAGATTTAACATCACGCAGTGGTTTTTGCTACCTGCAATACCAAAGTCTGCAGAAGAAGATGTTAATTATTTATGAGGACACCATATTTTTTAAATGAATTTATTTAAACAATCGCTACATGAGTAATATACAGTAAGTGAAAAACCACTCATACAATGGAGTTCTCATAGTGGTTGTTTTTATGTATACACACTTAAGATAACTTTAAGTGGTTGGAATAGGCCCATAGAACACTTTACTCTGTGGCGTTTGTCATTTCATGCTTCAATTATTCAAAACATTTAAATAATTAAAGTTTATTATTAAACTCTAACTGAATTTGTTGTAGGTAAATTAGTGGTGATGTACTAAAATCTGCTCTTAAATTTGTTTTGATTTGAGTGACTAACCCCACCCTCCTCATACCACTCATTATGTGACTCATTATTTTGTGGTTCTTGATAGTTTATAAAGCAATTTTAATACTTGAAATGCAAGTCTAGCTTGTAGGTTACTTTTTAGAATTTGGTAATTTTGTAAAAGTACTTGCATGCTTGCTTTAACACTGCTACGTCTCAACTCTGATATTAAAACAGCCTCTGTGTAATCAACTTACATGCCTGGTGGTACTAAGACACTTAAAAATGATTTCTAACAGTTATTTCCTTTGGTCCTACTTGTTTGGGTTTTATATATTGCTGAAGCATCATTCTTTTAAGGATGTAAACTATACTGACTTAGCAATGAAATGGAACAAATGAAACAAATCTCAGGGCTTTTACAAATTATACAGTGCATTAGTAAGTGCTTTAAAATTAAACTATGCAGTGATGACATACATGCAAGTTACACCACAGACGCAAGGGCATAAGAAAATGGATTGAACATGCTTTTACGTTCACCTCCACCAATGCTCTATACTAACTACACTGGTATGATAATAAAGCAATCAAGAACTAACTTAATTTGTCTCTCTCATCAGTCTGAGTGTATGTGGATATCTGTGTATTTAACTGGTACATACGCACTCCAAGTACCCGAATTACTTCAATCCTATGTTCATTTTCCTCTCAGAGTGGTTTACAGTAACTACAGTGGAAAATAAAAGGAAAAAAAAATGAATGCCAGGTTTCCTACTAAGTAAAGCCAAATCAAATCAAACTATAGCATTAGTAGCTATTTCTGCAGGAAAACACAGATTTCTATAGTTCTGGTCAGTTACTTTATCATTAAACCTTACCTTTGCCAATATTGTTTCAAGTAATGAAGTTATTCTTGACCTATTGGAAATTATATGTAATACGTGAAAAAATTGTGATTTTTTTTGGCCAATCATCAAACATGTTTTGAATAAGGGAAAATTTTTAAGTTTAATATAATTTTTCAATGAAACAATATAAATTTACAATAAAGTTAGTGGTCTCGTTCAGTAAATTTTCCAATCTTCTAATTCAGGCTTAACAGAGAAGAACAATGATTACAGGAGAAAAAAAAAATAACACAAATAATCTCCTGCGGCCATCATCTTAGGGGCTGATTTTCTTGTGATGGAGAATTCTAGCACAAGCTGTCATGTTTCCAAGATTCGCAGTGCTTTGAAATGGAACTGCCTGGGAAGATTCAGAAAGCCTTTGTTCTTGGGCTTACACGGTAAGCACTTTGTGTGATTCTTAATCACATTTTTATCCAGAACGCAGTATTACAGGTCACATTTTTCTCAACGATGCTTATACTGATTTGTGCTCTATAAATATAAACATATCTACACACAGAATACACACACTGAAACGAGGGTATGAAGTTAGCCAGCCATCCATAAGCAGAATGGAATAAAAATTGCAGGAAGGGTAGTATATGATGCCAAACCCAGACAGACTATAGATGCCAATCCCAAGACTGCCGAAGCAAGAACACTTCTCTGATCACGAATAATTATCTTCACATTCTCACAAAACTGGAAAATAAAATTTAAGAATATTAGAAAAGGTGGCTAAACCTAGGAAGAATCACATATACCAAATAGTAGAGCTCAACTTTCCCAGCTATTTTCTATCTACCAGAAGAATCAGAATTGCTCTCACGACCTTGGAAAGAATTTAAGATGTTAATAGTTCAGTTTCTTGATTCTACATCCCATAGTAGCTGAAATGATACTTTAGGCAACTAGGTTAATACTGGCAGTTGCCTTTGTACATACACAGCATTCATAGAAAACTACAGAGAATGTAACCACATAAAAGTTATTCAGGATTAAAGGTTAAAGGCAACCTTAAACTGCCTCTCAATAACAATAGCATATTCTAAAGTAAAATGAGCAAACGGATCTCTAATCTCAAGCAAATAGAATTTAGCCTATCATTATCGGTGAATTCAATTCCTACATCTCACCGTTCTAAAATTTGGTGATACTTTTGATGATAACATTCGGATAAGTCTCAAAATCTAAAGGCATAGAAAGTCTAATTTTGTTGTCATATCCCATTCCCTGCCAAAATATATTAAATTCATAATCAATTATGTGACACAAAATTGACTGCTAGAAATAAAGATAAATTAAACAGGATCCTTACCCCCTGAGGAATGCATTTTTCTAAGATAATTTTTTTTCCTTAGAAAACTAGTTTTTCTTAGAAGTAATGGCCTATGTCTGAGTCCTGGATCACCTTTTCATCATTTAACATGTCCAGACTACCCTCTTCTCCATGGGAATACTGAGGCTGTTGTGAGGATCAGATGAGATTTTTTTTTTTTTTAACATCTTTATTGGAGTATAATTGCTTTACAATGGTGTGTTAGTTTCTGCTTGGAGTCTGTCATACAGAGTGAAGTATGTCAGAAGGAGAAAAACAAATACCGTATGCTAACACATATATATGGAATCTAAGAAAAAAAAATGTCACAGATGAGATTTTTTTGCAAGAGTACTTTGTATTCGTCTGCATGCTGTATAAATGTAAGGTATTACAACGATGATTATCACTGCTAGATCTGTTGACAATTACCTCTACTTCATCAGTGTGGGGGCAGAATTTAGCAATTAATTGCTCCATTTTGCTAAGAGTTTCCTACTCATACTGTTTTTAAGCTTCTTTTCTAGACGTGTCATTTTATATGCTTTTAGGGTCTCCTACAGTGGTGTATTTGGTACTGGAGAGCTAGGTTTCTGAATTCTTAATGGAATGAATGCACAAGTCCAATATATTTTAACACACTACCTTCACTGCAAGGCTGTCTCTGTACTTTTATACAGTATCTCAACAAATATGAACTTTCCTGTTGGTTATCCAGATGTCATTTATTTATATGTCGAACGTATGATTTGTCTTTTTACTAAACTAACAAGACATTGCGTAACAAATACACAATCTTAAAGTGATGAGGATCAAACTGAATGAAGTTTTCAGGACAAGGAGAAAAGCTGCTTGGCAAATAATGGGGAGATATGCATTTAGGTAAATAAGAATGTTGTCTTGATACAGTCATGCTTCTTTTATCTTTTTCCAAAAATTTTTAATTAAGGCCAACATAGAGTCATTGTGGACTCTCTTTCCCCCAAAAGAAGACTTGCACAAGGAGCATCTCATTTCTAACGTCCTGTTCTTGTTCATTTGGCCATCAGTCCAGGAGGTACCCCTGGTGTTGCTCCACAGTAGGAAATGTCCTCTAGGTTCTAGTTGTTAAGAAGCCTACAGGGGAACTTTTGAGCACTGAATCCCTGGAAATTCAAAGGGGTATGTGTATTCATTTTGGCAATGCAAAGCAATATCAGCAAAGAAAAAAAAGCATAAGGAATAGGAACAGTTACTAATTAAAGGGCTTTATAGTTTATGAAACACTGAAATTGTTAACAGTAATATAAAATAGTTTAATTTTATGATTTCCAAACTTGTAAAGAAGAGCATCACTACCAAGAAAAAAAAAAGATTCTCTTCCAGTTCACTTTCACATTAGTTGCAGTGTTTTCCTGAGGGAAAGTGCTCTTGAGAGCTTCTATAAAAACAAATTTAAGTGAGAGACAACTTTGCAACTCTCATGTTATGCTGATAATAGTTGTATATATGGAGAACTCAACAATCAGTCCCCGAATTGTCATTCCTTATGTTTCCAAAAAATAGAAAACAGTGCTCCTTCAGTACTAATGACCTACTTCTCTCAGGGCATGTTCAAAAACAGTCCTGAGAGTTGGAAAATTTGGGATGGGGATATTTTTTTCCCGGGAAATCTACTCTGCGGTCAGATTGTTTGTTAGACCATTCAAAGTGAAGACAAAAAACTCAAGTTTCACAAGAGGTGCTATGCAGCAACAGCAATTAAAGCACTTCTCTACGTCTGTAAAATCTTACAGTTTCCAAAGAGGAAAAACTACTCCAACTAGTTATTTATGCTGATTAAATATTTTACTACCTTAAAAAAGCACTTGTACTGTGTTTTTTGTTTTTTGGGAGAAATATATAATACAGTGCTATATGTGTTCCATGAAAGGGTAATTCCTAATTATGGGAGGGAAATACTGTTTTTCCTTAGAGAAATGATTTGCTTGGGTCCTAAGTAAATCTGACGTGCTTCCTTTTGAACAGTTTTGGAGCCAGTGTTTGTAAATGCGGTGAAGTTCATTTCTAAACAGGCATGGACTGAAGCTGTGATTCTTGAATCACTGCAGAGTGCTCTAACTGTATTTTTCTTTTGCTTAGAAAAGAATCCCTAGATTGAGACTGTTGTGGCTTTATAAACAATCTGTAAGGAGTTTTATACACAGATGTATACAAGCACTATACGTTCATGCTCTGCGACAGGAGAGAAAGATTTTCACATATGGGTCAAAAAATTAAGACGTGGAGCAATAAAAAATTGGTTATATGGACTTAGATTCTTTTGGTACCCAAATATCTAAACATGAAGAGTATAATCTGAAGCTTATTAAGTGATTGCCCAGGTTTTCATTGTGAAGGGTGCGCACTAACAATACCTCTTCAGCAACTGCAGAGAAGACTTCCAATTGCAAATGAAGTTGCAGCCTTAAAATTTGCTTTTTACAAGTTAAGAGGTTTCAAAAGGCCATAAAAATCCATTGTTTTTCCTTTGGGTTTGTAGCTAATTTAATCATCTTAAATTCTAACAGTTTTTCCTCCCTTTTTATGGTACCCATAAAATTACCTTCCAACATTGAATGGCTCTTCTTGAAAACCAATTGTTTTGATCTCCGGGGAACCCAGAAACAATCTAACCCACCTGTGGGGCTAGTGTGTAAAGGATGCTTAACAATGGGGAAGTCTAGATGGGGATTAAAGCCAACACAGAAGGAATGCAGAATACCAAGGAAAAGACTTCTCTGAAGCTCAGCCACAGGAGTAAGGGATCTACCAGGGAGATCTTCTTAACGGAAATTGTGGCAGTTTATCTTAAGCAAAGGGAATTCACTCTCTGCAGCTTATAGATGGGGAAAACAGCGTGCTTCCTTGTTTTAAAGGCACAACAATTTGTACTATACAGTGTTACGGATTAAATATAAACTCTGGACACCTTCCTTCCAACTGCAATTCTTGGGTAAAGTTGAAAGCACACGGCGACAGATTTTCTGTGACCCTCCCAGTCACCTGCCCATTGTCATTTCAACTACGCTGGATGGACACCCTGATGACTTCTGCAGCAATAAATGGGCAGCTCTCTGGCATCGCTGGCAGCGGTACTGCATTGCCACAGTCTTTCACCGTGCATTTCGAGATACCCTGCGAGGCATATCGCCGTTTATTTATTTGGCTTCCCTGACGAACACCAGAGGGTTCGTTACTGAATCTAGAAGTCAATTCCTGCTCCCAGGGGATAGGAAAGGTTAGGGATGGGAGGGGGCGTCCCCACCGAGCCCACCAGGGAGTCACACGTGGTACCTTGTCGGCCTGGGGGCTGATCGCGGTGCCGAACCTGCAGTAGGTGACGAAGTGCTCGCAGTTGTTCCACAGCAGGCTGTAGGGAGTCATGCCCAGCAGCTTCTCCGCCCTCCGCGCCACCTCTTCGTTGAGCAGCGCCTTCTTCTTGAGGGCCCTATCCAGGTGATTGACCAGGATGTCGGCTCCGTAGGCGAAGTCCTCCACTGTGTCCACGCGGATGCTGGCCACCCTGCCAATGACGCCCAGGATGAGACGCTTGTTGGAGACCACCTTCTGCGTGAGCTCCTTGTCCTCAGTCAGGGCCAACAGGATGTCAGGCATCATATGGGCGACACGGTTGTCGCCCAGGTAGATGCCATAGTGTGTCAGGTGGGTCCGAGGCACCTCCAGCACGTCGCCGCGGAGAAAAGAGTTGATCTCATAGAAAGTGTTCCTTGCCTTGTCTTCGCCCGGGGCGCCTGAACTGAAGAGCTTGAAGTTGGAGATAAGGAGCAGCTTCTCCAGCACTAGTGACACCGCCTCCAGCATTGGGTTCTTCATCCTGCAGGGAAAAGTGTGTCTTGGGGGGACCGTCGCCACTCGGGCACAGCCGGGCCGGGCAAGGTGAGCTGGCCGGACAGGGGCGCTGCGCCGCTCCTCACCCGCAGGCCAGCAGCCCAGTGCCACGGGGCACGCCGTCTGCGCAGGAGGCAGTGAGAGAAAAAAGGGAGGAGGAGAAGCCAGGAGATCGGCTTGGCCGCACCGCACTGGCGACTGAGGAGGATGAGGAGCTGGCGGCGGCTAGCCACGTAATCAGCGGGACCCGCCCCGCGAGCCCCAGGCCGGGAAGCGCACCTGGAGGCGGTGCCGGGGAGCAGGGCCGCGCGCGGTGCACTCAGCTGCGCCTTTTCTGTGGCCTTTTATCGCCCTCGAGGGGGCGGGGCCGAATGCCGTCACAGACCCAGGAAGAGAGTTGATTGGGCGCCGGCGGCAAACGCCGCTCGCTGCGGTGTCGCGCGGGACCGCAGGCTCTTTGGAAGGGGCGGGCCGCCTCTGGGCTTCTAAGTTCCGCCCTGCGACCCGTTCCACATGCAGGCTTCCTCTTGCGCTGGATACCTTAGCACTTACCGCCTTTAAGCGGCCGTTTTTGGAGAGTAGTGGCCGAGGCGTGACCGCACAAAAGATCTTGCACCTGTCTAGACTGGGGCGCGTTCTGGGCACGTTGGGGACGTTTTCGGTGGAAAGTCCCCTCGGGCGAGATTTCTGAGCAGAACCACCTCCCTCTAAAGGGTTCTCGGAGACCTCGGCTTACTAAAATATTTGCATATACTCTGGGAAGTGTGCGCGCCTCGAAAGCCGGCAGACTCCTTCCTAAACTCCGTACAGGCGTGGCCCCGCACACCGCGCACTCTCCTCCCCTTTAAATGCCAGGAATGCCCCTAGCTTTCAGCTGGCGCGCGGGTGGAAAGCGACCAAGCGGGTGGGAAGCGACCCCGCGGATGATCGGAGCCCGCGGCGCCCCCGAGCTCAGAGGCACCAGTGACCGTTGAGCGTACGGCTCCCAACGGTCAGCACGTAAAACGGCGAAGCGCCCAACGTCCTCCTGGAAAGCCAGATTCATGTCAAGTTTATTTCTCCTGCTTTAGGGTCACATGGATCCAGCTTCGGTTCACCCACCGAAACTTTGCCGCTCTCTTAAAGCGCAGCCCCCCGGAGGTGACCAAGGAAGGAAGAGGTCCTGCCCCGCAGCGGGCCCCAGGCTCACCGGCGAGGCGGTCCTGGGGAGCACTCAGGCTAGGGAGCAGCGGTCTCGGCGCCCGCGCCAGGCTCGGCACGCGGTGTCCCGACCCAGCGCAGAGTTCCGTGCTAACGCATTAAGTAAATGCTTGAATTCCTCGGACAAAGGCCGCAACGGAGAGCCTTGAATGGTTCCACAAAGCCTCCCTGTGTGGGGCTAATAGGTTTCCTCAGCGAGCAGATTCTCCGCTCGCCTGGGGGAGGGGCCTCCCGGCGGGTGATGGATGAAGGGACATTCATCTTACCTGGAGGATGAAGGGGACCATGGAGACCAGACGGGGAGGAGGCCGGCTCCCCATTATCCTCCGAGACCCGGCCTTCGCTCCCGCCCCCTATCTGCCAGTCGTCCCGCTTGCTGGTGACTTTTGTTCATTTCAGAAACGATTTCGAATCACATTATAGTCCAGGCAAAGAGAAGAAAACTCCATTTCCCACAAAAGAATCGAAAGAGGAAGCGGGGAGAGGCAGTGGATGAGGAAATTTTAAGACATCCATTTCCCCAGTCTTACCCCAAAATTTAAAGAAAAGTGCAATTAGTGGGTAGCTTAAACTAATCAAACTCCTCCGCACACAGGCGCCTGTTAGCGTCTGGCCAGCAGACCAGCTCTGCGGCTGGACGGGAACTCTGGGCAGTCTCTGGATATTTTTAGAAGTCTGATCCGGACCTTGCTGTACACCGTAACTGCAGTTACGTCGGACTGCAGACGTAAGTTTCAGGCTTCACCTTCCGGCCAGAGACGTCCGACTCTTAGGCGCTGCACGCGCTGGTCTGGTCCAGTTCTGGGAAAGCACAGATACCGGGGCCTCCAGGGTCAAGAGCCAAACGGCCCGGCGAGATCAAAGGGGACTTGGTAATTAGCGATTTCCGTCCCTAGTGGTCACTAACCCGGCTTATAACGCTACGACCGGGGCGAATTCTGCACCCGGCGAATTTGCGGGAGACAAAAGCATGGAGAACTGCCTCAAGGCTGCACAGAGAACTCTTTTGGAGCAAAAAAAAATATTAAGGAGAAATCACCTAAGACCCTCCTCAATGGCCGCATCCCCACGGCGTTTTTTGAGAGGCAGGCAGCGCCAAGGTGATTTGCATTTGATTTTTCTTTCCCGGTGGAGTTAATTTTTGGGAGTCACTTAAAGAAAAAAGGAGATTAACATGAGGCATGCATCCGAGTACCTTGCTCAAGATGTAGGCATTCTGCTGTCTTGGGAAATGAATGGTGGTGGGGAGTGCCCATAGTTTCTTTCTTGAAGAATATTTTGCCTGAATGTTATGCCGTTAAATAATTTTTTCTCATTGAAACTGTCCTAAAGCCGCCCTTTTTGCCTGCCTGCGGGAAATTCGGCTCTGAGGAGCCCGAAGGAGACAATGGAAGGTCTTCATTTGTCCATTTCTGAAGTCTCCTCAGACTTATTAAGCTGGGAGGGGTTAGTGAGGATTAGGCTGTTTTTCAACTGGAAAAATGCAGCGTCAAAAGAGCTCTTGTTGGCTGAACTGATTGCCCTCCCCTATTCAGCGATCGTTGAACATTTTCCTTGCAACCACTCAACGTTCTCAGAGTTGCATATAAGTATGTCTGTGAGCGGTCACTTTTTGATGGCTCCCTAGAGGCACTCTTCATAAAAATATGTATATGCACTAATAGGCTCACATTCCCACCAATACTTTCCCGCCTGAATCAATCTGAGCCAAACTAAGGGAAGACAATTGCTATTAGAAGGAAAGGCCCAAGAGAAATCTAACATCAGAACTTTCTCCTTCCTAAATCAGAAGGGGTCATTTATTCGTAGAGGGGAGAATCTGGCTTGGTAGAGAGACCCCTAGTTCCCCAGTTGTACGAAAGGCAGCTACATTCAACAAGTTTCGATGTGCAAATGCCTTAAATGCACTCAACTGGGTTGCTGGGTCTGGCCGGGGGACTGTGAAAGAGCCGTGGCCGTCCTGGTCAACACGTGGACATCAATGCACTGTGGACTCTCTCCTCGACCACCCCTTCCTTCCCTCCCACAGAAAGTCGCAAGACAGCCACAGCAGCTGCTCAGGCCCAGGTCCATGTCTCCCAGTGGTGAAGGCCAAGATTCCACTGGGTTTCTGCACAGAGGAGCCTGGAATCAGGGCTCACAGTGCCCACCTAACTTTCAGGCTTCACCTTCCCGCCATGGATCCCATTGAAGGTCCCAGGAGATAGAGCTCCTGTTCTCAGGGACAAGGGGTGGCGGAGTCCTGCAGAAGCCAGGTAGGCTAAGGGATTTCCTACCTAAAGACTTTTTACCTCTGGAGGCCCTCTTCCTCAGAAGTCTATGGAGTGGAGAATAGGATAACAGTATCATGTGCTTCCTATGTGCTAGGCACTGAACTAACAAGCATTTTCTCACTTAGTCCTCATAACCCTATGAGGTGTCCTCTCCATTTTACACAGGAAGAAATTGGGGTTATAGCTCAGTCTCTGTCACCGTGTTAGTGTGGATAAGGACTGAACCACAGGTTCTTTGCTCCCAGGTCCACCACCACTGGGGAAGGTCTGACCTCCCATCAGTTCATCCACCTGTCGTCCATACATTTACTGAGTGCCTGCTATATGCCGGGCACTGTGCCCAGTCCTGGAAACTCAATGAAAAACCCAACCCTAAACTTAGATCCCACAGCTTTTCTTTTTAATTTGGACTTCATTTCCCTGCTTCTCTAGTGCCACGGATTCCAATTTTTTTTAACATCTTTATTGGAGTATAATTGCTAGATTCCAATTTTTAACATCAGTTATTTTATTGCCATAGAGAAAGATCTGGTTACGGTGCTGGTTAATAGTATACCCTCACCAGGCAGGCCCCAGCACTGGAGTGGCCAGTAGTCCTATGCCCTCCTTAGAAACAGAAATAGGAGCGGGGTAGGTGTTGGGTATCTTGCCCAAGGACACAGAGTCAGAGCAGAACCTAAGTGCAGTGTCCCAGACTTCTTACCTCTTAGAACTTCTTTCCCCTAAACCTGATAAATCTGGCTTTCTAAACCTCCTGTTTTTGAATTATCATCCTTCAGGATTATTTTGTTGTTTCTCTTAGATTTTTTTAGATTATTACATCATTGGACACATAAATAATGATGGTCTTAACACGATTTTCTTCTGAACTAGCTGCCTATCTACTTTCAGTTCCTTTACATATGCTTAGCTCTGGCCCCATGGACACAAACAGGCCTTAACTAGATGACTCTAAGGAGACAGGGAGAATAAAGGCTTTTGTGAACTTCCCTCTGGAGGCAGAGGAAAAAGGGCAGACACCTTTTCACGGAGCCTCGGAACCCATGGCTTCCTGGAGTGTTTTCTGGCGGGATTCCATTACCTCCTGGGAGGACGATTCCCCAGCTTCCTTCCTGGCTGGCTAGCACCTTATTATGAGGGCCTCAGTCCTGCCTAGAGTCTTTAGAAAGATTAAAGGCAGCAGCTCCACCCAGACAGGATTTAGTTGTTTTGTTGTTGTTGTTTTGGAAACCATAAAATAAGAAAACTGAGCGCAAGGAATTGACAGTTGATGTTGTAGAGAATCACAGCCCTTGTAGATGAGCACAGCTTAACTATGAAGTAATCACAGGTGGGGGGGGCTGCGATGTGGGGGGAGGGGGCAGAAGCCCCGAGCCTAAGGCCTGTGCCACCCTTTCCACCCGCGTGAAATCTGACAAGTCGTTTGCCACCCACAGGGCTCAACTTCATCGCTCTAAAATGGCAGTGATATTTAGGAGGGCAGTTTTGAGGATTAAGCAGAACCACACTTATTGCAGCATCGTATGAAGGTTCATACTGTGAAACCCCATCTCTAATATCATCTGTATTATTCACCAGTGAAGCAGAGTAAGGCAGAGGCACTTTTCCCTTTCTGCCTGGACAGCACAGTCATCCAAGAATGCAGAGTAGACAAAGGACTTGCTTTTCCTCACAGAGCCCTCCCGATGTCTCAGCACAAAGCCGCAAGGGTGAGCGGAAAGTAGGCACAGAAGTGTTTGGAGCCCTGCTCCTCCTACTCACCGCCAAGGAAGTCCTCTGTAATTCATGAGAACAAAGATAAAAACCCGCCATTTGTTCGAAAGTGCACCTCACAGGATCCAAAAAACCCCCAAAGGTCCATTTTAGAAATGGACATCATACCAAAGAATGACTAAAATATCTGAGATGCCCATGACATGTAAAGCACATTTCACTTTAAAATACAAAGAATAAATGGCAAGCAATGTTACTTCCTAATAACTTGGAGCAGATAGCAACTATCTTATACATTCATCTTTTTTTCCTTTTGATTCTAATTTACCATTATGAGGCAATAGTAAATACGAATACTGGGGGACCCAGGTTTGTTAACAAAAGCAAATGTGACAATCAATAACCTTTGGCTACATATTCGAAAGACAATTACCACACCACGGTATTCATATAGGAACTGTACAGAGAAATCAGGTACTGTTATGCTTCAAACAGGGTAACACTGGCGATTACCAATAATGCTAAGTACCAGGAACGGTGATGAATGCCATGTTATTATTCATATTTCAAAAATCCTTTCTAAATACATAGACACCCTAAGGGTAAAATGGCAGGTAACTGAATACGGAACTTTCTTAACATCAGTCTTAGCTTATGCTACTCATATCTGATGCTTTGTGAGATCACTGAGACTCGTGAGGCCTCATCTGTGAAGTGTGCTGAGCTGGATTAGAATGAGATGCTCTCTAAACCCCTACAGTGTGAATGGTCCCTGGACCTATGAAAATCAAATTACTCAGGCCCTTCAGAGAGTCTTAGCTGTTGTCCTTGGTGAATTTTCACAGTGAGTAATTTTTTTTTTTTTTTTTTTTTTTTTTTTTTGCGGTACGCGGGCCTCTCACTGCTGTGGCCTCTCCCGTTGCGGAGCACAGGCTCCGGACGCGCAGGCTCAGCGGCCATGGCTCACGGGCCCAGCCGCTCCGCGGCATGCGGGATCTTCCCGGACCGGGGCACGAACCCGCGTCCCCTGAATCGGCAGGCGGACTCCCAACCACTGCGCCACCAGGGAAGCCCCCACAGTGAGTAATTAACAGAAAAAGAAGATAAATCACTGTCTACTAATTAGAAAGTCTAAAGTGTTCACAATAACTGCTTTAAAAAGTGCAATGCCTCAATTGAATTAAAAAAAAAAATAAGAAAGAAATCACTCATACTCCAGTGAAGCAGTAACTACACAAGGAGGAGAGAAGAGACTGAGCAGGGGTTTGGCAGCAGTTCATTCTGGAAATCAATGACTCTTTTGATAACATCTGTTCAATCGTACAGAAATTTTAAATAATGTAAACACACTGTTTCATCAATATTTTGTAGCAATATGTACCATTGATTGTTGAAATGAATGTCTTTAATTTCTAAAGTTAATCTGAAGGGAAGTGAGTGTACCGTTCTGGTATTTTTGTAATTACATTTACTCTTACTCCCCATGCTAAAAGAAAATTCAATGTAGTTCAGCTAAAGCTGATTCATACCTAAACAGCTCAAGCAGTTATAGAAAAGGGAAACTGGATTTTAAATTGTCTCATACTTCTTAACTGGGAGAATTCCAAGTGGGCAGCTCTCTCATGAAGAACCAGGCTGCCTGTGTTCTCCAGGGTAGGCACAAAACTTTGTGCTTGAATTAAGTTCACTTATTTTTTACCGCGGTTACCCTCTAAAATGACTTGCCTTTATGTTGGATTACATAAAGTTACTTTCATTTTATTTACACCCAGACTTCACCTGTAAAGAATGTGAGCAGAATGGAAATTGGATCACACAGAATTAATACAGAAAATAAATTCAATAACTTTTTTCCTTAAAGATGAATTAAAAATCTATGAAATTGTTTTCATCCACATAGGAGTTTAAATCAGAAATCACTGTAATTTTAATGTTCAACTGGTTTAACTTTCAAAAAGAATAAACCAGGATGTGCGTCCTTTGTTCATAATTATTTCACATTTTAACACGTCTCGCACTTTCTCTTTTCCCATCTTCATTCTTTTACCTCTCTTATTTAATTCCTGAAGGGATGGTTCTGATATTTTTTCGTGGTATCCTGTAAGGGCATTATTCCCACTGGAGGACAGATGGCATCCAGAAAAGCAGGGTCCTAAGTGTGTTCTGGAACCTGGGAATGCAGCCTCACAGCTAGCACAAAAGTGGGCTCAGGGCCCTTAGATCACTCACCTCATCCTCTAGGGACCTGCCTCCCATAGAACAGTAAGTAACCAAACCAGCCAGGCAAGAACCTCCAGTGCCAGGCCGGACTCAGCAACAGGGAAGCCACTGGAGGGTGTCCCTGGCGCTGTGCCCAGAGGTTTAGCCAGACTTAGACACTCTCAGCAACAGTATTAGATTTCCTACGCTCAGTCCTATATCACCAAGAATATTGTCACAACTTACTTTGTGATTCTAAGTATATTGGTTAAACTTTTCATGCCCTGGTCCACTCATCTACAGAAGCGGTGACGGGCGATGAAGACTCTCCTGAACTTTCTGGAATTCAATGTAGCAATAGCTCTAGATAGTCCTGCACACCTCACCACCAAGTCAAGCATAAGATGACAAATCTAAACTCTGTTTCCTTAGACTACGGTTCCTCCTTCATTTGTGTTTCCTTTAGTGGAAAGGGAGCAGATTTTCTTATATGTCTTTTATGGCTATACCATTTGCTTTTCAAATAACAATTTCTGATTTTTGTCCTTTTAAAAAAAAATAAAGTGAGGCCTCCAAAGTAGAATATCTAGCAGAGGTTTATTCTCTTTTCAGAATACCAAATTAAGGAAGAATAACTACAGAAAGTGATTATTGATATTGTAAAAAAGATGTATTGCCAAGGAGCTATTTTAATAAATGTACTTGACCAAAAATGTGACTTTTTAAAACTCATTTCAGGGGCTTCCCTGGTGGCACAGTGGTTGAGAATCCACCTGCCAATGCAGAGGACACGTGATCGTTCCCTGGTCCGGGACGATCCCACACGCCGCAGAGCAACGGAGCCCGTGTGCCACAACTACAGAGCAACGAAGCCCGTGTGCCACAACTACTGAGCCTGTGCTCTAGAGCCCGTGAGCCACAACTACTGAGCCCACGTGCCTAGAGCCTGTGCTCCACAACGAGAGAAGCCACTGCAATGAGAAACCCATGCACTGCAACAGAGTAGTCCCCGCTTGCCGCAACTAGAGAAAGCCCGCGCACAGCAACAAAGACCAACACAGCCAAAAATAAACTAATTAAATAAATAAATAAAATTCATTTCAGCAATATTATCTAGAAATGTATCATCCTTGATTAAAACAGTGTATTCATAAATGTTCCAAGTTCATGGTGGGCATTCAATAAAAACTACTTACAATTTTATCTTAACCATTGTATTTAAAATTTTAATTATAAGTTACTCATATTTGGATTAGTTAAGAATCTTAAATCCATTGGCTAGTATTTCAAAATTATTCCCGTGTTTAAGACTGTATTGCCTTGGGTAAAGGGTCATCTTTTTGAGTGACCTTAAAAGTCCCTTTGATTCTAAACTTCCACACTTCTTTGAGAAAAACAAAAGTAGTACATTTTAGTATTTTCCCGCTAGCCAAATGTCAAATTTATAAAGCAAGTCATAATGATAATAAAATATTAGCATAATTTACATTTTATTTAACTATTTTAAAATTACAGATTATATATCAAAAAATTATTTATATCAGTAAAATATTCCCAAATAGCCAAATAGATTAGATGAAGTGTGCTGAGTCATAATATCTGTGTATTCCTGAAGTCACATACATTTGTTCCTCCCAAATAAGTAAAAACCAAGGGGTAGGCTGAGTCAGCACACTACGAGTAGAAACGTACGGGGCAGTTGTTAAGAATGTCTACTCTGTAGCCAAGTTGCCTGAGTTCAAATCCTGGCTCTTTTACTTAGCTCTGTGACTTTGGGTAATTTACTTAACCCCTCTGGTCTCAGTTACCTGCTCTTTAAAATGAGTATGATGATAAATATGATGCCTGTCTCACAAGGTTGTTGTAAGGATTAAAGAATGAACATGCATATATTATTCAAGAGCAATACCTAGTTCTTATTCAAGAAATGATGGCTACATAATAGTTTTCATTCTGGAACACATTTAGCAATCTGCGGATTATCCATAGCTCTCATGTAAATTTGCAAGAGGCGGCAAAGATCCATACAGTAGTAGGAAATTCTGTGAATGGGGATGGGAGAATTCTAATCTCTAACCTACCTCCATAAGGATTGGTTGAATATTTCGTCTCAGGTTCTGTGTGGGCTCAGAAATACAACACTGAATGAGGTGCAGTCTCCTCCCTAATGGAGCATAGAACCTGGCCAGGAGGAGACAAGCCTAAATAAACTTCCATAATTCAGTGTGATGTGCTGAAACGGGAGCATGTACTACAGGTTCTGGGAAATGGATGAAGAAGCAATTCATTCTAACTGGGGCAGGGAAAGAGGGAGCTGGGATAACACCGAAGTTGTACCGTGAGGAGTTGGAGTTTGTTAGGCACACACAGTAGAGGCAAGTTAATGCCAAACGGCCAGGCAGGCTAAGGAAACATGAATAAAGGCAAGATGTTTGAAAAGTGCTTGGTATGTTTTACAAAGAGCAATAACGCAGCTCAACCAGAATATAAGGTGTATGCTTCTCTAAGAGCAGAGGCTAGAGCCCCACCCCGGAGGTTTGAGGGGGCCGTGGAGGCCCCCTAGACCACGCCAGGAGCTCAGACTTTATTCCGCAGGCAGTAGGGAGCTGTGAGAGGCTTTCAAAAAGGGGAAAGAGAAGGTCTGGGTTAAAGGGAGAAGGGAGAGAAGCTGGAATCAGAAGGCCATTTAGCAGTCCAGGGAAGAGAGCTAGAATAAGGGGAAGGAGCTAGAATAAGGAGCAGGAGATGGAGGGGCAGGGGAAAAGTTGAAAGGTATTTGTGGAGATAGACTGACAAGGTTTGGTGACCATTAATGTAGTGCTGGTGGCCAGAGTGCTCAGAGGAATACGGGGACCCGGGGGGGGGGACTCTGAAGTTTCTTGCTGGAGCAAGTAGACGAGAGTGAAACCCTTCACGGAGAGGAAGAAGGCAGGAGCAGGAATAGGTTTGTGGGAGGAAGAAAATGAGTTCAGCTTGGGATCTGTTGTTCCCAGAGTCTACAGCTTTTCAAGTGGGGACGTTCATAGGCAGATAAATAGTGAAGCAAGATCTCTGGAGAAGAGTCTAGCCAAGAGAAAGAGCTATGGGAGTCGGAAGCATGCGGGTGGCAGGTGAAGTCTTTGGAGGAGCGGGAGCTGCCAGGGGCGGCATTCGGCATGGGGGAGGGGCGGCCAGGACAGAGCTCTGCAGAAAGGGAAGGGGCACTGAGGAGTCGCCAAGGTTCCTGAAGCAGGAGGAAAGGCTGAAGAAACTCACGGAGGAGGGCGGGCTCAGAAGTGTCCAGGGCAGACAAGCTAGCAAGGGGGTCAAGGGGCCCCTGGATGAGGCAATAAGGAAGGCCCTAGTGCTGGGGAGGGGGCCAGACTGCTGCGGGTGGACGCAGTAGGGTTAGGCAAGGGGGAGGGCCAGGCAAAAAACGGAGATGATTATTTCCAAATATTCTGCAGTGAACAAAAGGAAAAAGGATCAAATGGAAGGTTTCTTGTAGTTTGGACTGCTGTTCCCCTGAGTCAGGAGAGCAGGAAGCAGATAAGAAACGGAGCTTTGGAAGCATCTGGAAGTGGAAGCAAAAAGACCCACTCACTCTAGTTTGTGCTGTAGACTCTGAAGAAGAAAACTGCCAAACCCAACCCGCTGGCAAAGTCTGCATAGATGCCTCAAGATTTGATGCAACAAGGGAACTCATGCCAGTTAATGGGTGTATGATAAGTTGACACAGTGACAGGAGGCCATTTGCTTATGGCACAGATCTTAATGAAAAATGAGAGAGTGCTGAGTTCCATTCCTATTCAGAGCATTTGTTTACAGTAAATTTTACAAGCATGTTCCCAGGAGCTTGATCTTTTTTCTCCCCATTTGTCAAGTAACACTAAGCTCTTCCTTAGTGATGTCAATCTCTAGTATTAAATTAGAGGTGTGGTGGGGTGCTGATGAGGGAATCCTAGTCATGATGGACACTAAGGAAAATCAGACTCATCAGGATAATTCATTAAAATTCTTACTCACATTTTTATTATGTCAAATTGCTTCAAAATTATCACCAAACTGTTTACTACAAAACAGAAAATATTTATAGTTAAGTTAAAAGTGGTTTGTCCCCTGGACTAAAATGCAAAAATAATTTTATGGCCAACCTTGAACTTAATTTGAGTTCAAAGTATTAGGTCACTATACTATTAACTTTCAAACTCTTTCCTACTGAGAAGAATAAAATATTCAAATATTTTCTATTTTCTCAAAATCAGTGTGACGATACTACGAATGTGTTAAAATTGTATAAGTAATTGATAGACTGCTTCTTTGAACCTGAACTTATTCTGTACACTTATGCATGAAGATTATTTAGAATAGGTAATAAGATGTTTAAAGAACAAGGAAGAGGAAGATACTCTTTAAACAAATCACAAGATTAGCCGAGCTTGGATTTGGGTATCAGAGAGAGATACGCTAAAAGTGAATATATTATTAAACAAATCACAATTTATTAAGGTTTTAAAGTATATGCTTTACAGAATAAAAGAACACCTTTAATCAAATGCCTAGAGAATATATCTATCAGTCTTGCTGTCTGTCTCATATGTTAAATCTTTATTGTTTATAGTTCTGTGTTAAAAATCACCTACTCTCTTCTACTTTCCAGTGACCACATTATTAATGCTGGTATTCAATCCACCCAAGTGGGTGTTTACTTATAATGCGTATTTTCTACATCCTTTTACCTTGGATTCAATTTTTCATTTGTACTAAGAAACAATAAGTTTCCCAATGCCAAAGCTCTTTATCCATCTACTAATGACTTTAAATCAGGAACACCTTTTATCTGGAAGTCCAGTACCATTTGTCCAAGTGTTTTGCCCTGTTGAACAAAACAAACAGAAATGTACTAAATGTTTAGAGGATTCTATTATAGTTACTAATTTTCATGTCACACATTTTAAAAAAGTGACCTCTATTTAAATGATTTGGATAAATAAGATTTTATTTGATATAATGACAATTAAGAAATTTTAAAAACACATACTAAGGGAACACAGTTACAAATAAAATATATTACTTGGTAGATGAATTCTAGGTGAAGCACAAATGAAAAAAGTATGACAGCAGAACTACAGAGACGCTGAACTGAGGATAATTTATGTAGTTCTGGCCTTTTAAATTTTGGATTGAATAAAATTATTTCTGTGACTTCTTATGTATTTTAATTTGAGATATTGATTAAGTACGTGATGTGGAAAGAAATATGAAAGAGATACAGAGGAGGACAAAGGTCATTCAATTTTTAAAATTTCATTTCAGGCCAGTTCTACTGAGAATATTTTTCCTATATTCGATGCCTCAGAATCACTTTAGGAGCTATATACAAAGCAGGTTCCTGAGCCCTGCATCAAGAGCTTCCAAGTGAGTGGGTCTGGGATGGAGCTAGGAATCTTCATTCTAACAAGCACCCCAGGTGATTCTGAGGCAGGGAGTCCTCACACCTTGGGAATCACTGAAGCTTGTTTTTCTTCCTTACAATTCTTCCAAACCTTGGGTCATTGCTGAAAGGTCATGGGGCCAGGTGAGGTTGACAGTGGAGTCCAAATGGTAAGGCACTCCCACACACATATGTGAGAACCTAAGAGATACACCCACTAAAAAGATATTGTAACAATACATTTATTAAAAATTACACAGCCACCACCAGTTGTCAATAATAAGTAAGAAGATGTATCCATAGCAAAGTTTCAAAATAATAGGCAAAATTTAAGGCTAAGTGATACACTGGACTGAGTTAAAGCTACGGACTTTTGTTCCTTCCTGGGATGACCCAGGCATATCTGAACCCAATGGCATAGTATCTGGCATCAGCTGATTCTGCGCCATGGTTATAAGATAACAATTTTCTTTACTTCAAATAATGGCTCTTCTTAACCTATAGAGTACTAAATACTCTTCAGTTTCAAGATTAAGTCATATATTAACTATTTTCTTAAACGTCGAGATATGCTAAGTTTTTTCTCTTGTTATATGGTCTTCAAATCCCCTAAAGTGACACTCACTAAAATGAAAACAATTATGTTTCACTAAGAAGTTATCCAAAAAAACTTCACTCCTGTTTCATTCCTGATTCTGAACTGAGAGCTCTGTCCTATTAGTCTATATGTTTCATAGAATGTTGTTGATACAGGCTGGTGTCAACAACACATGGGAAAATACACAAAAGAGAAAGCACTCACTGTTTAGATGCTTACCTGTGAGTCACTTCTCAGTGAGGCAGTGCCTCCACCACCAAGGCAATTTTTCAAAACAAAGTTTAATGCATATGTCCCTGGCAATTCATATCTATGGAGTTAAAAAAAGAAAAGATGAATTATAACAAATTTTACCAAATACAAGAACTGCTGAAGGAATTATCCACCTCCCAAGGAAACCCTACAAGTCAGCCTTTGGAAAAATTAAGGTTGGAGACTTAAAAATGTAAATATGAATGTAAACAGATATTTTACTCAAGAATGCAATGAGTGAAACACTGAGGCTATTCATGCAGGATATTTTCATTCAAAAAAGAAAAGCACTTGGTAAATGTGAAGAGAAAGGCATTTTTTTCTTTTAACTTTTAATTTGTACCTAATTACAAACTTCTAGAACAGTTGCAAAAATATGAATTCCCTATATTTTTCACCCAGATTTTCCGAATCTTGCTTTATCCTTTCTTTTTCCTTCTTTCTGTGCACACACACACACACACACGCACATACACACATTCATAAACAAATATGTACATTTTTTTCTGAATTGTTTGAGAATAAGCTGTAAGTATGATACCCCTTTACCCCTAAATCCTTCAATGTGTTTCCTAAAAGTAAAGACATTCTCTTATACATCACAGTGTAATTATCAAAATCAGAAAATTAACATTGCTACAATTATCTAAACTACCGATTTATTCAGAATTTGCCAATCGCCCCAGTAAAGTCTGTTACAGTGAAATAAAGTTCCAAATCATATATTGCAGTCAACGCATGTTTGGTTGTCTTCTTTAATCTAGAACAGTTCCTCAGTCTCTTTCCTTCTCGACACTGACATTTTTAAGGAATACAGGCCTGCTATATCCACCAAATCGTATTTGATGTTTCCTCATGATTAGATTCAGGTTCTGCATTTTTGGCAGGAATGCACAAGAGCGATGATGTTTTCCTTCTCATATCAGTATGCATGTGATGTTGATCTGTCCCATTATTAGTGAGAATGAAAAAAGCAGTGCCTGACATCTGGGATCTGAGGATGCCACCAGCTAGGCCGTGGTGTTGCTAGGAGCTGGGCTGGCACTCATAGCTGGGCCTTGGTGTTCTATCACACATAAACTATTTCCCAGAATGTCAATATTAGTCAAGGCCACTCTGCGACATTGTGACAAGACCCTTCCATTATCACGCCTGAACACAGACAAAACGATGAATATTATCATCATTATACGAATGGCCAACATCCCTCTATCCTAGCTGATATATGCACCTGTGATTTCTTGATCAATTATAGCT
The DNA here is from genome assembly GCF_002837175.3 of Physeter macrocephalus. Lineage (NCBI taxonomy): Eukaryota > Metazoa > Chordata > Mammalia > Artiodactyla > Physeteridae > Physeter > Physeter macrocephalus. The sequence goes on along the minus strand of NC_041220.1, from coordinate 36,711,944 downwards.
CTAGTTTCAGTCTAGTCTTCCTTCCTCCTGTATAAGATTTAATAAGATACCCAAGACAGAATCACCTCTGCCTCCTGACAGCTTCCAATCCGCAGGCACTTCCTTAACCCTTCTCTCAAGGGTTGACTTAACAAGCCCACATCCTGAGTCCTTATTCACACCCTCTTACCGAGAGGCCCCAGGGTTTCCCACGCGTGCATTTGCCCTCACTGCCTGTTCAATTACAGGAGTGTTCCTGGCAGTCTTAGACTGCAAGGCACTGACACTAGTGATGATAACTTTGATCAAATGGTTAAGGAATGTCTGCCTGGTTTATCCATTGTAAGTTACTATTTTCCTTTTATAATTAACATGTATCTTATAGGGGGATAGTCTGAGACTATGTATATATCCTGGTAATAATATCCAACTTTCTTTCAGAGTTTTTGCATCCACTGATGATTCTAGCCTGAATCAATTATCACTAAGGTGTTTGCCTGTGATATTGTGATTTATAATGTTATCCAACTCAGGTCTGGCCGCTCGCCACTTGAGAGACGAGTGTTGGTTGGGAAGGAAAAGTTACTTTATTCAGGAAGCCAGCAAGCTGGAGAGAAGGTGGACTCATGTCCACCAACTCCCAAGATTCTGCTTGAACATGAAAGTTTTTAAAGGGAGAATCATTTGGGGAAGGGGTCAGAGTTGTTATCTTCCACTGTGTGCAGACTTTCTTTGATTGGTTGGTGGTAACAGGGCAGTGCCCCAGGAATCTTGTGCCCAGCCTGAAGTTACCATCCTCCACCTGGGTGGGGGCCTTAGTTCCTACAGAAGAACTCAAAGATTTTGTTATGTATATTCCTTGAGGAGGAACCAGGACCCTGCCCCAAGGCTGCACTATTGTTTCTTGACTGCTCCTCCTTTGTTTCTGCAATCCCTCCCTTCCCTGATAAGCAACTGTTTGAATCTGCCCTTTGGAACTCAGGGAAGGTCAAGGAGGTTGAATGAAGCCTATTTCCTACAAACAAGAAACAGAAGACACAGAAAGGATTTGTACCTGGGAGGGCCCCACAGGATCCTGCTCTGTTTCAGTAAGAAATATATATTTGGTCTTCCTCCCCATTTCAGGCACAAAGCTTCTAAAACACTTGGAATTTCTTAAGAAGTGCTGAGAGGGATAAAGGTGTCTTTTGTTATGTTAATAAGGTGCCTTTTGGAATGTTCCTAGATCACTTAAGGATGGGGGTTGGTCACTAGAGGAAATAACCACATGATTAGAGAGTTGAAACTTTCAGTCCCATCTCCCTGACCTTCAGGGATTGGAGAGGGGTTGGTTGGATATGGAATCAACTGCCAAATGGTCAGTGATTTAATCAACATGCTTATGTAATGAAGCCTCCTTAAAAACTCAAAAGGACAGGGTTCAAGAGAGCTTCCAGGTTGGTGAACACATGGAGATGTGGGGAGAATGGACACCTGGAAAGGGCAGGGAAGCTCTGTGACCCTTCCCCTATGTATCTCTCCCATCTGGCTGTTCCCAAGCTGTATCCTTTTATCATAAATCAGTAATCTAGTGAGTAAATGGGTTTCCTGAGTTCTGTGAGCTGCTCTAACAAATTAATTGAACTCAGTGAGGGGGTTGTGGGAACCTTTGATTTATAGCCAGTTGGTCAGAAGCACAGGTGAAAATCTGGACTTGTGACTGGAGTCTGAAGGGGCAGGGGAATAGTGTCAGAACTAAGTCAAATTGTAGGACACTCAGTTGTCCAGAGAATTGGTGGTGGTGTGGGAACACCCTCCCAAGTTGAAATTGGGTCCAGGAACCCAAAATATTGTCAAATAGTAATATTACTATTTTCATCATTCTTTCTACAGTAAGGAGTTAGATTTCTATCATAAGGAAAAGCTTTCCATTCTCCCCTACATATTAATGTTGTTTTCAACTTCATTGTATTTTTATTTTATTCAATGGATTACAATCCATAAACATTTAATTTATTTTGATGGTCAAATTATTGCAAGTTTGTCTAGTGGGAGCTCCTTCATAATGGCCCGGGTCTTCTTTTGCTTTGTCTCCGTCATTCTTTGAGCATTTCTCTACTTTCTGCCACCACAAGATGTTCCAAGCTCATCTTTTTCTTCCCCATCCCAGTCCTACAATCACCATTTCTCACAGCCCTTGTTCTACTTCTGGGTAGAATAATATTTAGAAATAAAAATTTGGACACTTGGTATGTTCATTGCTACTGGAGTGTCACTGCCTCTAGACCCTCTTGGCCCACAGAACAAGGAAATAGCTGTATATACATACACATACATGTATACACAATACATATATATACACACACACATAGGTACATGCACGCATATGTTGTACTCTACATCTATTTCCTTTCTCTTTATATATTAAAAACCATGAGTTTATCCTGATACCTCCAATCTAATCCTGCAGGGGTCCTTCTAGAGTCAGACTGCATTTTAAGTACACTCAAGCATCATGGATAAGAGTACAGAGCATGCCCTCAGCAATGGCAGCTGTAATCAAGGAGGCATTTACAGGATAGGGATGCTATGGTCCTTATGGACATGAATGTCCAGTGCTGTGTTTAGCAATCCCTCTGCTGAAAGCCCTGATGAGAGTCAAGTGATAGTTTCTTCCAGCCACTGCCCTACAGTTATTCGTTAGTCTTCCCAAGTCTCAGCAATGGTAATGGTGGCCTTCATATCAGCAACGGGCTTCCATCAATCCTAAATTTATTTTTTCCCACTGTTTCATTGACAATTAGTTTGAAGAAGGCTTAGTCCATGGTAAAACTTGCATTTTAACATATACAAACTTCCTTCCAGTTTCTTTACTACAGTTTCAGCACCAGCACTAGCATACTGCTATCAGCCTTAGAATTGAAAACTGTTTACCAGGACACAAAGTTGGTGGTAGAAAAAAAGAAGTCTACACATATAGCGTATCTTGTGTTAATCATGAGGCTGGTATCAGGATGAATTATTTTTCCTCTGAAATTTTTTGCCTTCAAGCTTTGGATCATGGACTAAACCAGGTACCATGAAGTATATGCTGAAGTCAGAATATCTCAAGAGACAGTTCATGAGAGTGTTCCAGGGAAGATTTATTAATGACCACAAGACAAAGTTACATTGTATCTTCTGTCCAGTGTTCATTGCACTTATAGCATGGGGAAAATATATATGTACACACACCAGGTGGAATGTGGGCTTAATGAGGACATTGAAAATTATATGAGAACTGTTATTAATGATACTTCTATAATTACTAAAATTATATTCACAAAGTCTGCTAGTGAATTTCAGGTGATACGGAATTCTCCCCAGACTTTTTTCATTCATTTCTTGATTTACTGGACAAATATTTCTATGCAGGATGTATACTAGTCTTCCATAACAATCCAGGGCAGCGTGTGACAAGAGAATAATATAAGGTCCTTTACGAGCTCAAAGAAGGATGAAATGTTGGCCAAGATTGACTCGTATTATACAAAGCTGAATCACTTTAAGCACATCAGTGCTAGGTCAGGGCAAAGCCCCAAATCCACATGTGCCACACAAGCCATCATGCTTTAGAAGCATCAATGTCCAACTAATGCAAGAGAGGGACACCTAGTTACAGAGAGGGAAACTGTGAACGAGATCAACAATTTATCTACAAAAACAGATAATCATACTTCAGATAACTAAGAATCAAGATACTAACCTTAATATTTAAAAACTGTAAAAATATTTTACCAGAGACTTGAAAAACATAAATTTCAGCACCTTGTTCAAACTAGCACCAAACTAAGCTCATGATACCCACATTATTAAATTTTGGATCACTTTAAACATATCAGTGCTAGATCAAGGCAAAGCCTCAAAGCCACATGTATCGCACATCCCGTTACCTTGGAAGCATCAATGTCCAACTCTGCAAAAAGAAATACTGCAAAGGAGAATGTCTGTCACCCGGCTGCAGAGAGGGAGACTATGGGGGCATTCCTCTGGTGAGGTAAGGGGTTGCAGCACAGGGGTCAGGAGCACAGACTGGGGAGCTAGACTGCCTGGGTTTGAATCCTGGCTCAACTACTGTGATCTTTGGTAAATTATTTCATCACTGTACTTCCCGCCCAGTATCATAAGAAGGTTGTGAGGAGGAATGAGTGAATTAATAAGCCTGAGTAGATCAGATAGACTTTCACTAAATAATTAATACCATCAATATGTGTTTATGAGGTCTTTCTACATGCAGGACATTGTGCAGTGGTTTACATGCTACTTCCTGCAAGGATTTTTAATATGGTCAATATAAAATTACCTGTTAAGCTTTTAAAAAACTGTGATTCAGAGACCATTTTATTTGCCAAGCAGTTTATGTCCTGTGTATTCACTTTCACTTATCTAATCAGTAGTAAGTTGGGAACACTACTGATGCTGTATGAAGTGCTGCTACTATTGAAATGGAGGAGGACCCTCTGGGGCTTCTGGGTACCAATCCTTTCCACGTTCCCATTTCCCATTTGTAGGAAATAGGTTTCATTCAGCCTCCTTGACCTTCCCTGAGTTCTAAAGGGCAGGTTCAAACAGTTGCTAATCAGGGAAGGAAGGGGATGCAGAGACAAAGGAGGAGCAGCCGAGAAACAACAGTGCAGCCCTGGGGCAGGGTCCTGGTTCCTCCTCAAGGAATATACATAACAAAATCTTTGAGTTCTTCTGTAGGAACTAAGGCCCCCACCCAGGTGGAGGATGGTGACTTCAGGCTGAGCACAAGATTCCGGGAGCACTGCCCTGTGCTCACACCAACCAATCAGAAGAAAGTCACACACTCTGCAGCCCTCACCCTGAATTTTGCCTATTAAAAACTTCTCCCCGAAAACCACCGTGGAGTTCAGTGTTTTGGAGCCCAAGCAACCCATTCTCCTTGCTCGGCCCTGCAGTAAACCTTTCTCTGCTCCAAACTCCAATGTTTCCATCTGTTTGGCCTCACCGTGCATCAGGCACACAAATTTGGGTTTGCTAACACTATGAAGAGATGTGAGGTCAACTCAGCCTTAGAGGGTCTTAAGTGGTAGTAGAGTAGATAGGACTTACCCAGCAAATGATTACAAAAAGATGGCATGTATCAAGTGATAGAAAATACATTTGTATGGGTACAAATACACAAATGAACAGTTATTATCAGGGTCATTCTTTTTCAGTTCAGAATGATTGACTCAATTATTTTCTCTTGGATTGCTGTTTCAATTTCATATTGCTACTCAAGGCTTAATGTTTAAATGGGCCACTCCAGTTCCAAAAGTTCTATTTCTCTGTAAGTTTGTTTTGTTTTAAATTCCTAAAGAGTTTCAAAGTAACTTGAATGCTGGGTCCATATGTTAATTTTTTGTGTGTCCCTAGTTCATTTTGTACAGTACATTATATGTGGGTGCTAAATATATATATATTTTTTTAAATTTAATAAATACATATGGAAACCCAAAAAAGGCTTATCACACACTAAAGTGTGGATTAGACAAGTCTCTTTTCAATTTAAACAATGATGCCGGAAACTTGGTCTCTGTGTACCGGTGCCAAATTGTATTTTGGAGACAGAGTTTTGGGTGAAGTAGAAAAGAACAGCTTTACTGTTTTGCCAGGCAAAGGGGGACACAGTGGGCTAATGCCCTCAAAACTGTCCCCACCTGGGGGGGTTTGGTGAGGAGTTTTATAGCAGTGGTTCAAGGGTGGGTTTGCTGGTAAGGATCAGGATGTGTGCAGGGCCTGCATTCCTTTAATCTGACCTCAGGTGGTCTCCCGATGAGTTTCTGTGAGACTCAAGGTTATGAAACTGTGACCTTCTCTCTGGAATGAAGAATGCTTCATCAAGTAGTTAACATCTTCCACTTGTTGGGGGTTTTATTCTGCAAAAGAGCTCAAAGATACTGTTATGTGTATCCTTTGAGGTGGAACCAGGATCCTGTCCCAATGCTGCACTATTGTTTCTTGACTGATCCTCCTTTGTTTCTACATCCCCTCCCTTCCCTGATTAGCAACTGTTTGAACCTGCCCTTTGAAGCTCAGGGAAGGTCATGGAGGAGTCTATTCCCTACAAACAAGAATGGGGGCACACAGAAAGGCTTCCATGCCCAGGAGCCCCACAGGGTCCTGCTGGTTTCAATACTATATAGATTATTAAATTCAGTTTGCATTTCTACAGCTGGAGGATGATGTAGACAACTGGTAGAACAAATGAAGAGAGCAACAGAGTGAGGAAAGATTTATAGAATAGATTTTATAAAAAGCTAAGGAAATTCATGTTATTTAGTCATGAGAAAATAATCTAATGAGTTAGTGTCACTCAGCAGGGTTTGAGTGACACAGAAAGAAGGATACAGGTGATTTGCTGTAAAGTGCATCCAGAATTATTTAAGTTAGAGATCAGAAAAATGGAAAGCATTGCAAAGTAGTGCTACTCAAGCAGTGGTCTGTGGGCAGGCAGCCCCTGCATAGCCTGGAAGCTATTAGAATTGCATGTCCAATCTTTGCCCCAGACCTACAGAATCAGGATGGGGGTGGGGTGTGGGCGGGGCCAGCAATCTGTTTTAACAAGCCCCTAGACGATTCTGTGACACTGATGCGAGCTCAAGTCTCTTAAGATCTTCACTAGGAAGGGTGTGTACTTTAAATACTCAGAGAAGGTGGGCTTTTATTCCCCCGGAGATTGTGAACCTGAAGAGCAATCTGACTAACTGAGGGGTCTCTCGGGTCCCACACCTCCACCCCAGCGCTGTGCCTGTCACTGTGAGTGCTGCTCACCAAGCCCTTCAGACTTCTCTGCCTCCCCCAGCCTAGCCCCTCCACCACCCCCAACGTGACACAAGCAAGCTCACCAGCACCCAGCACTCACCCTGAAAGCTTACTGCCCAGGAAAGGGTTTGGGGAAAAGCGAATGTACTGAAAAAAATGTGATAGGAGGGAAAATGGCAAGAAGATAAAGTGGTGACCCAAACAGAAAAATAGTTCAGAAGAAAGTCAGAATAAGAAATAAGTATGGGGCTTCCCTGGTGGTGCAGTGGTTAAGAATCTGCCTGCCAATGCAGGAGACGCGGGTTCGAGCCCTGGACCTGGAAGATCCCACATGCCACGGAGCAACTAAGCCCGTGCGCCACAACTACTGAACCTGTGCTCTAGAGCCCGGGAGCCACAACTACTGAGCCTGCGTGCCTAGAGCCTGTGCTCCTCAACAAGAGAAGCCACCACAATGAGAAGCCCACATACCGCAACGAAGAGGAGCCCCCACTCACTGCAACTAGAGAAAGCCCACACACAGCAACGAAGACCCGATGCGGCCAAAAATAAATAAATAAAATAAATAAATTTATTTTTAAAAAAAGAAAGAAGTATGAACATGAGAACATAGGAAGCAAGAGAGGAGATTCTACATCAAGTCAGAGATTCTACATCAATAAGGGGGAAAAGGAGAAGGAGTTGGGGGATTTGTGAGAGAGTCGCTGCCAGGGTGACAGGAGTCAGTGTGTGGAAGCGAAGGTGCTTGGTAAATGGTGGACACTGTCAAGGGCTAGTCATGACCGTGACTGCGGCAAAGAGAAACAAGGTGGATGAGCAAGAGGTAAGAAACCACATTAGCTAACCGCGTTCTGGGGGGATAGAGGGCAGCCTGTTGTGAAGTACGGTGATGAACCAGCTGACCTCTGCAGTCTTTCACAATTAACGGTCATTATAGGACTGGTATGTTACACAGCATGTACACACACACACACACACACACACACACACACTTACTGTAGTATGCGTATATATAATTAGCTAGAAATACCTGTGGTACTTACTACTTTTTTTTTTTTTTGCAAATTGAATAGGTACTTCTATTGGCATGTCTAGGCCATTTGCTTCCAAAAATCCTCTTTAAGTTACATGAGGATAATTTTAAAAATAAATATTTATAGAGTAGCATTGCTACTAACAAATTCTTTAAAATTTTTGTCTTAAAATGTAACATACTTTAAATTTGACAAAAGCTCATAAAAATAGAAAAATCCTCTGTTTTGGCTTGACCCAGCATACCTAAACACAATGGGGTGCCTTCTTAATTACTTCCTTTAATGTGCTGAGCTTGGTTTCAGTATTCATTAGAGATCAGACTTCCAGGTCAATTTCCTGTTAGTTTTGGCTAAATTATTACTGGTGAGTTATATGGGAAAATAGAATATATCAATTGATTATAGGTACTTTCTGGAAAGTATTAAATAAAAACACAAGAAAGAAAATGTCTCTGCACAGAATTAGAATAGCAATAACAGATGATCAGACTGAATCTCAGAACACAGCAGTGAAAGTCATCTCTCTCACTGACCGGTGTTAGTAATAATTGGCACCATATGGGTTTGCTCAAAGCAACTAGAAACAATTTACTTCTTCTTAGTGAAGTTACCAGATGGCCCCACGGAAAGTATACAGTATTTCTCCAATTTTATTTATACAAAAAAATAAAAATCTTAAATTTAAATATATTGCAACTTTCACAATTTCATCATGATTGAGCACACCTAGGAAATGATGTTACACAAAGAAAATCCCAGCCCTTTAGAAATCAATCTAAACATTAAGTTATTCAAATATATTCAAAGAGATGTTTTGTGTGGTATGTCCAAATTACTCTAGTATGGTGAGTTTATTAGGAAGAATGACAAACGAAGTCTTTTGTTCTCAGAAAAATTTCAGCACTGCGTGTGTGTGTGTGTGTGTGTGTGTGTGTGTGTGTGTTTCTGTGTGGTGAGGGAGGTGGGTGGGTTGTGGTATTGCTGGCCAGAAGGTAAGCCATGTGGTAGCCACATGCTTGCCTAGGTAACAAAATCAGAAATGGCTTTTCTAGCTCTACACATTTCCCAGAATTTGGTTCTTCAAAGTACAGATTCCAAGATTATCCAAATGCCAATAACAGCCATACTATTTTTAAATTATTGTATTCTGGACTGATATTTAAATTCAACACCCCATGCTGTTGGTGTTTAGCCCAACTGCCAACCTGATTAGGGAAAGTTGTTCATGAACACAAAGTTGGAATTACACAGGGTAATTAGTTTTTCAGTCCCTAGTGCAATGGCTCTAATCTCAGGACCTCCTACAAATAAGAAAGGGGGCAGTGTGAGAGTGTGGGGTGAACCAGTAGAAACCTTATCAACATCCTTAGAGATCAATGAATATTGATCTGCTTAAATATTTAAGGTAAAGAGTGGGTGGGTTTAGGTGACTGACTTCGGGACATGGTGTGTTTTAGTAAACTGTTTCTTGCAGAAACCCCCATGTGGGCATAAATCTACACACACAAGATTAAACTTCATTTAATGCTGAATATTTAAGAAACTATTACATTCTTAGGGAATGTACTTTATTACAATACTGAATAGTCACTGAAACAAACTGAAGAGCAACAGAATGTATAAGTCTTGCTTTTTCTGACAAAATACCTCCATTATGATGCAAACTAATCTCCCTGGAGACAGAAGTGTTTTTCTTTAAAGGCAGAAACCTAAAAAATTTAGAAACATGAAAAATGTAAAATTTCCTAAAATGCTTTTATTTTATTACATAACTATTCATAAATGACATTCACAATGTGTGTGAAAAAAACAGTTGAATGAATCTTTCCACCTACATAAAAATAAATCTTAAAAAGTAAACCTTTGGGCTTCCCTGGTGGTGCAGTGGTTGGGAGTCCGCCTGCCGATGCAGGGGACACGGGTTCGTGCCCCGGTCCGGGAGGATCCCGCATGCCGCGGAGCGGCTGGGCCTGTGAGCCATGGCCGCTGAGCCTGCACATCCGGAGCCTGTGCCCCGCAACGGGAGCCTGTGCCCCGCAACGGGAGAGGCCACAACAGTGAGAGGCCCGCGTACCGCAAAAAAAAAAAAGTAAACCTTTAGGAACTAAAACATCTTAACATATTCCTTATAATTCCCTTCCACAAATTAAAGTTTCTAACCTTTCCTCCAATAACTTTACTTTCCGTTTTCAAAAATTCATTCCCCAAATGATACAATTTAATAATTCAAAGTATTTTAAAATACCCCCCAAAAAACTGTCAAAAAAGAAGTACATTTAATAATTTCCTTCCTAAAGATATTTTCTTATTGAAAAAGATATTTTTTCTTCACTACTAAATTGATAACTAAAAATCGATGAAAAAGTGATCACAAATATTTATAGATCATCTACTATGTGCTTGGTGCCCAGAAGGAAAGAATGTTAAGGACAGGGTAGAGGAAGAACAAAACATACTACCAATCCTTCAAGAAGGTGATGATCCAACAATTTTACTACAAGATGGACAGGCAAGTAAAGCAAAGCAGAAAGCGATTAAACAGTAAAAGGTGCAGGTTGCTTCTGTCTGGGAGAATTAAGGACCATTCACAGGGGAAGGATCATTTGAGCTAGGGTTTGTAAGGATAGATATCTGTATTTGGCTGTGAGAAGATGGATGGAAAAGGGCAGGTTGTTAGAAACAGTGAGATCCAAGACACGGAGCTGGGAAAACCCCAGTTACACTTTGGGGAAGATAAAGTCCAGGCTCTGTAGTGTGGCAAAGAGGCCCTCCATGTACTGACCAAGGCCCCCATCCTCAGCCTCATCTGTTTCTATATCCTACTTGCAAATTCCCTCTCTACTCCCTGAGCTTGGAATGTCTTTCATTTCCTCCTCCTACCCAAGCCACCTCCTTTCTTCCATCTCAGCAAATTGACACTTATTTGTTCTTCAAGACTCAGTCAAGTCTCTCTCACTTTTGCTTCCGCCTGCTCCCAAGCCCTTTGCCCCCATACACACGAGGCTGGGGTCAGTTGCCAATTTAAACTCTGGGCTCCCCCAGTCCCAGTTGGCCCTCATCACTCAGTAACAGAAATGACTGTTCATTGTCTGTCTCCCTCCCTGGAGCTTGTTCACTATTGTCTTCCCAGTCTTATCACAGTGCCTGACACACAGTAGGTGCACAATAAACATTGACTGGTTATTGAATGAATGGCGGAAATGACCTAGGTTGACTGAAATGTAGGGTGAATGATAAAAGAAATAAACTAAAAAAGATAGATTAGAGAAAATCATAAAGAGCAAGAATGCTATGTGTGGTAGTCAGTGTTGTTTGCCAAATATTTCTGGTTTTACCCGCTTTCAAGCATATAATTGCACTTCCTGTCCCTCTTGTGTTGGGATGGGATCATGTGACTAGTTCTGGCCACTAAGTTAAGCAGAAATGACATGTGTCATTTCCTGGTCAAAGTATTTAATTGCCAGTACAAGACACTCCAGAGCTCTCTCTTCCCTCTGACAAGAGTCCATCAGCGAGTCCCTGAGCCACTAAAGATGAGCAGTGTCTCCCTGCTGACATGTGATGGACACACAACATGAGCAAAAATAAACATTTGTTGTTTCAACCCACTGAGATTTGTGAACTGTTTGCTAACGCAGCATTGTCAAATTTATCCTGTCCATTGCACCATGCTACAGAATTGGATGTTTGGAAAGTTTATGAGGTAAATCACTGGGAGCCATTAAGAATTACCGTTTTTTTTTTTTTGTGGGGGGTGTTGGTGCAGTAAACAAGAGAATAATGTATCAGAGCTGGATTTCAGGAAAACTAGTTTAACCATTCTTTTTTTTTTTTTTTTTTTTTTTGCGGTACGCGGGCCTCTCACTGTTGTGGCCTCTCCCGTTGCGGAGCACAGGCTCCGGACGCGCAGGCTCAGCGGCCATGGCTCACGGGCCCAGCCGCTCTGCGGCATGTGGGATCCTCCCGGACCGGGGCACGAACCCGTGTGCCCCGCATCGGCAGGCGGACTCCCAACCACTGCGCCACCAGGGAAGCCCTAACCATTCTTTTTAATAATAGATTTGGAAAAAAGATGAGCTGAAGTCAAGGAAAGCAATTAGGATGCTATTTTGGTAGCTTGGGTCTATATTTTCCAAACTTACACTCTATGGAACTCTCCTTCAGGAGATGTAAATTGATGTAACATCAGAAAGATGCTTCCATGGTAAAATAAATCTGCAAAACTCTATATAACAAATTATATTGCTTTTTAAAGATACTATATATTTTAGCCAATTAAAGGTTTAGAGAGGCTGCTAAGTAGAAGGGGGTTCTTAACTTATTCTGATCCCTCCTAAACTCATTTGCTCCTGTTGAGCTAGTTATTGATGTGTTTGTTTATTTAGCATACCCTCTATCAACGCCTGACAGACTATTTGATAGCAGACTGGAAAATACTGGTCTAAGTGGAAGCACATACTAGCATGGTGACAGTGAAAAAAATGTATTAAAATTTTTTTTAAAAAATAAAATCTTTGAGGGAGACTTATCAGACTTGGTGACTCACTGGATTTGATGACCACAGAAGGATCAAAAAGATTGAGGTTTTCACCTTGGCTTCCTACGAAAATAGTAGGAATAGTATCATTGACATTGGTAGGAAAGAAAATAGCAGAAGCTGGCTTGGAAGAAGAGGAGACAAATTCGTTCAAAAAATATCTGTGTGGTACCTACAATGTGCCAAGCACTGTGCTAGCCATTGGACCACAGATATGAAGTACATAATCTAATTTTTAAAAGAACTTTAAGTATTCACTCACTCATCAATTTCTTTACTATCAAATAACATTTTTAAAACACTAGATACTAGAGCAAAAATTAAATAAGAAACCATCCTTGTCTTCAAGGAGTCCTTAGGCTGCCAGCGGCGACAGTCACCTATAAAAATAATCACCAAACTTAAGGTGCTATAAAAGAAACACACTAGAATGTTTTAGATTTTGTTAAATTTAAGGAGTGGTAATGAACCGTTGGATGGAATTATCTGTCAGGTAGCTGGCAGCCTAGCCTAGAGTTCAAGAGAGGGGGTTATGGTTAGTTATATGTATAGGTTTCAGGATCCTTCACTTAGTTGAGAAGAAGACTAAGGACAGTGAGTGCAGCCAACACCTGTATCCAGTGTATGGAAAAAGGATGAGGAAAAGGAGCCCTGAAGATGGAACAGCCAGAATCCTGCCCATGTACAGACAGGGAAATACCAAAATGGAGCTCAGGAAAATGAAGATGCTCGTATGGTGTGGTTGGCCCTAGTCTTCTTGGGAACATCGAGAGGCAACTGAAGCAACAGGAGGAGGAATGACCTTTAGTCAGGGGTTTATCAAGGATGCAGTTTTTCAGAGAAATGCAAGGAATTTGAAGAGTGAGTGGTCTGGCAACTGATCATTTAGGTAACCTTCAAGAGAGCAGAACTGGGGAGTGGAAACCAGATTATGAGGGTTTGGGGAGCCAGTGGATGATGAAGAAAGGAAATGGAATGATAATTTGAGGGGTTAAGTAGCAGGTTTAAGAGTTTTTGGTTTTGCTTTTTATTTGACATTTGGGATAGGAAAACTCAAGCACTTTTCTAAGGGGAAGAAGGGACTGGCAAGGCATTGAAGATGCAAGAGACAGAACTGGGATGGCATGGGGTGGGGTGGGACCAACACCTTGGGTGGAACTGTTGCTATCCTTGGAAAGATTTCTTTCTCTGAGAGGGCAGGCAGGAGAACAGGGTGGGTACAGATGGAGAATAGTAAGGGGAAGAGGGGGGGATTTTGACTAAGTTTTGTTGAATAATATGAAAAGTCTGAGGAAACAAGAATGTGAAATTATGGCAGTAACTAAGTGGTTCTGAGAACAGAAAAAGTTTGGGACAGTTACTAACGGGCATGCGGCTGGGAGTCAACCAGAGATCTCTGCAAGTATTGTCAACCATGGGCGTGCTGTGGGAATTCTACGTGAGGTAACTCTTCGTTTTGCAGGACTGTCTTGTGTATTACAGAAAGTTTAGCATCACTGGCTCCTGTCCACTCAATGCCAGGATTGTTCCCCTGTCATTGTGATAACTGAAAAAACTCCCATTAATTTCTTAATGCCCTGAGTTGAGAATCCCTTATCTGACATTAGGTGGCCTGACACTACAGAAGAATCAAATCACGCTGGATACAGCCTTCCCCAGTAACACTTAGAAACCTAAGATCAGAGTTCAGTAGTTATTTTTTTTTTAATGTGCTTGGAATTCTTTTTTTTTTTTTTATTTTTTTATTTAAATTTTTTTTTTTGGCTGCGTGGGGTCTTTGTTGCTGTGTGCGGTCAGTAGTTGCGGCATGCAGGCCCAGTAGTTGTGGCTTGCAGGCTCTAGAGAGCAGGCTCAGTAGTTGTGGCACATGGGCTTAGTTGCTCCGCGGCATGTGGGATCTTCCCGGACCAGGGCTCGAACCCTTGTCCTCTGCATTGGCAGGCAGATTCTTAACCACTGCACCACTAGAGAAGCCCAGAGTTCAGTAGGTTTAAAAGCTTTGATAAGGAGACAGTAGCAGAGTTACTCCTAGATTTTTTTCCCCCATTGATTGAGGATATTTATATCATCCCTGACCAACTGCCAAAGATCTGTTTCCAGTTAGAGCAATTGCTAAGCACACACAGCATTTTAGAGCCAAATACAGTTGCACGGGAGATTAATTACTGCCAATTCAGAAACATTTTTATAGGCAACGTATGTCTAAGCCCTGATTCAAATCCTGGATTTAGAAGCCTGGCCCTTGGCCCCGGATGTGAGGGTGGGGAGCGACCACAGTAAAAGTCCCACAAAGGAGGCTTAAAGGAAATCAGAGGACTCAGCCTGGAAGAGGGCCCCTGCCCTCTTGTTCTGGCCTCCGGGCAGAACACTGCTATCCCACACAAACCCAGCTCAGGGTTTGGGGGTGAAAATATAGCTGCTGATTTGCCCCAACAAACATGTCCTGGAAACAGACATAGTAGCAGAGCCATCTATGGAAGACTTGACCTTGCCCAGACAGAGGAAAGGTCTAAGTTTAACAGAGCTCACTGAAACAACTTAGAGGAACAGATACTTGGTACTAGCTCAGGGCTAGACCTCAGCTTCTGCTTATCTGGCTGTCTTATGTTCCTTAAGAAATTCTTGGCAGGCCTCCTATCTCATCCCATCATGACCTCAGCCTTCCTGAGCCTGTCCTGTTTGGCTAAGACAATAGGTTTCAACCTGCGAACAGCTTCGCCCTGTTTTGACCCGGTCTACTGGGTCATGGTCCTCTACTGAGACTTGCCCCAGTGATTCTTCAATCCCAGCCCATTTCAAACTCTCCTCCCACTCAAAACACTGATGGTGACCTGTCTGGTTTTGGTCCTTGTCTGTCTTCCCAAAACTCTTGCATAAACTGCCTTCTAATTTTGTTTATCAAACTGCAGCAGCACTTTTCAGCCCCAAGAGCTAATGATCTGACATTTTCAGACATCTAATATAAGCCAGAGCACTTCATAAAACCCACCTAGAGTGTGAAGGAGTGCCAACTAGCTTTATTTTGGGGTGAAGCAGTGCCAAAAATAATGTAGAGCCTCCCTGTTGCTTTTAGTCAGGCATAAAACACTAATGAACTAAAATAAAGAAGACTTGTAATGTTTTTAAGTAGGACCACATTCCAAAATCAAAGACTACAGAGAAGATTATATAGAAGTAGTACCATCTATTATACTACCTTTAGCTTTGAATGTTCTAATGGTTGATCATAGATGGTAAATAAATTCATCTAATTATTTCATCTATT
Source organism: Physeter macrocephalus (assembly GCF_002837175.3). Taxonomy (NCBI): domain Eukaryota; kingdom Metazoa; phylum Chordata; class Mammalia; order Artiodactyla; family Physeteridae; genus Physeter; species Physeter macrocephalus. Next base: position 36,696,340 of record NC_041220.1, on the reverse strand, counting down.
ATTCATCTATTATATAGACTTCAATCCTCTAATCTTAGATTAAACTAAGATATATGAATTTCTAAAAGTCAGCTATCAGAAAATGAAGTTAAATAATAATGAACTCATAATCTGATTAAAAGAAAAATTGTATAGTTTATATTTTCATTGCAAATATTATCTTTAAAGAAAACAACATAATCATGTCAAACAATACATATATAATTTAGAGTTTTAAAATGTATATACTATCCCATATTTTTAATATATTTCTTATGTCTTTAAAAACTCTAATTTTAAAAAAGTTAGACTATTTACATTTCACTTAGATTGAGCAACCAAAAGAAATTTACGTTTCATTAATAAATATTCTCTGGCATGTGATTAAATTATATTAAGATTCTGAAACTGAGGCAACATTTAAAGGGCCAATATAACATTTTCCATCAGGTTTTTCCCTAGCCCATGGCACACAGCTCTCTCCCATCTCCCAGGTTTAGTATTTGGACCACCCAGTTCAACATGTATCAAAGGGTCTCATGTTGACCTCTAGATGCTCCAAATCTTGTCAATTGAACAGGTGTAGAAAGCATGCCAATTTAGCAACACCACCAATTCATTTTGAAGAATAAAGATCAAGTCTTCTGCTTTTTTGTTCTTCCCATAATGTGGGCAAAAGATAAAAGTCCTAGGATCAAAATAAAAGCTATTGATCTCTTAATTCAAAATCAACACCCTCACCTATTTATAAGTCCTAAATATAGATGTGGTAATTCAATCACTTAAGATGAACCATACCTTATAACTGAATTCCCTTCAGGCGGTTCTTTATGCAGAATATGCTGGAAATAATCTTCCATTGCTTGAGCAGTTAGAAATCTTTTTAAGTACGGGTAGTAGAGAGGGTGCCGTGTTATGAGAGGGTGCCGTGTTATGATGTCTATTGTATACAAAACAGCACATTCATAAGCACTTATGCTGAAGATCGATCAAGATGACTTGATAATTTGAAGTATCTTACTCTGACTCAGTGAGGATACTGTGTGTCAGGTGGGGATGGGAGAGATGGGGGGACTTGGTGGGAACACAGCGTCAAATTGCTGCCCTCAGAGTGAGTCTCCTGGCAGTGAATGTCATTCTCCCTGTTTTGGCAATGTCCAGAGTTCCTCTAATTTAGGGTTGCCAGATTTAGGTATGTCTAATTTAGGGTATGGGGCATACTTATACTAAAAATTATTCATTGTTTATCTGAAATTCAGATTTTACAAGGCATTCCTTGTTTTATCTGTCAGCTGTAATTATCTCAAGGGGTATTATGAAATTATAAGAAAATTTATTTTCATTCCTTTACTTTTTGAAACTAAGCATATATCATATAAGGGGATGGAAGATAGATGCAAAATCAAATGAAGGATATTAACTTCAAAAGACTATGAGCTTTAGGGCTTCCCTGGTGGCGCAGTGGTTGAGGGTCCGCCTGCCGATGCAGGGGACGCGGGTTCGTGCACCGGTACTGGAAGATCCCACATGCCGCGGAGCGGCTGGGCCCATGAGCCATGGCCGCTGGGCCTGCGCGTCCGAAGCCTGTGCTCTGCAACGGGAGAGGCCACAGCAGTGAGAGGCCCGCGTACCGCAAAAAAAAAAAAAAAAAAAAAAACTATGAGTTTTAGAGGTCAAGGACCTTGACTATCATGCTCACTGCTCTATTCCCACCCACAACAGATATTCGAGGGAATTTTTTTTTTTGAGTAAAAATTAGCAGATATAAATGTCTCAATTTTTTTGCAGATGCAAACTCTTCTATCATCAGGAATAAAAGGTTGGCTAATCCATTCCTTTTAGTCACCTCAACTCAAACAGCTCAAATAAACATAGCAGGTGTTGGTGAAGCTGACACACACACACTTACTGTGGCTATAACCCAGATCGCTTGCCTGGTATGGATGGAGTGTCAATGCAGTCACTGTTTATAGGACTGCAGACACAGGCACCTTTAAAAGGAACTTGTAGATGTGCCTTCTTTTCTTTACTATTTAGAGAACATTAGGGAAAAGAAGATTTAAAGGGAACTCCTGGCAAAAGTCCAATTCAAAGAAGAAATGCATTATAATACTATGAAATAGGACTGATTTTCTGGCCAGGTGTGTTTAAAATATTTATTTTTTGTGAAAATGATTTATTATACTGAAAGCCATGAATTATTTTAAGCACACATTTTTGTTTTATTTATTTGTTATATCAGTAAGAAAATAGCTATATAGTATTGGACAACTTAATGTAACTTAACCAGTATAGTAAACAAAAACTTTAATTGTTTGAATCCAAATGAAAACTTACTAAATGACTGAAATCAATTTTAGAGATGTAAAAACTGGTTTTTATAAGCAAAACATACCTATATTCACAGAGCTGCCTTTGTCCCCACTTCTTGTATAGGCCAGATCTTCTACGCGATAAGTCAGTGAGCCACTTGGTAGATATACCAATGGGAGAAAATTGAAGAGACATAAAAAATTAAGAGGTGGTCATATGGAATATGGCTGTTCCAATTTGGGTGTTATACAGAGCAGTTTATTTGCTCAAAATTAGATAATCTCTTTTTGGAGGAATCTTATCTCAGTATTGTAGGTTGGATGTATGTTCCTTTAGACTTCTAAGAAAGCTTAACATTTATGTGGCATAAATATGCCTTGCTTTAAAAAATCCAATTTTTATGTAAAGCCAATAATAAAATAAGAGTAGGTGCTGCAATGAACATTGGGGTGCATGTATCTTTTCAAATTATGGTTTTCTCCAGGTATATGCCCAGGAGTGGGATTGCTGGATCATATGGTAGCTCTATTTTTAGTTTTTTAAGGAACCTCCATACTGTTCTCCATAGTAGTTGTACCAATTTACATTCTCACCAACAGTGTAGAAGGGTTCCCTTTTCTCTGTACCCTCTCCAGTATTTATTGTTTGTAGATTTTTTTATGATGGCCATTCTGACCGGTGTGAGGTAATACCTCATTGTAGTTTTGATTTGCATTGCTCTAATAATTAGTGATGTTGAGCATCTTTTCATGTGCTTTTTGGCCATCTGCACGTCTTCTTTGGAGAAATATCTATTTAGATCTTCCACCCATTTTTGGATTGGGTTGTTTGTTTTTTTGATATTGAGCTGCATGAGCTGTTTGTATATTTTGACCTGCTGTATAGCACAGGGAACTCTACTCAGTACTCTGTAGTGACCTATACGGGAAAAGAATCTCAAAAAAAAAGAGTGGATATATGTATAACTGATTCACTTTGCTGTACACCTAAAACTAACACAACATTGTAAATCAACTATACTCCAATAAAAATTTTTTTTAAAAATCAGAAAAAAAAATGAGAGTAGGTGATGATGTCAGTTGAGATATTCCCAACATCCTAAATGAGTTGGACCTGCATAATTGCTAGAAAGTTAAATATCTACAGTGCCATTTAACAAATGGGAAGCAGAAATATTCAGATTTTTTTCTTTTTATGATGCCAAGTAAAAATTGTCACTTGCCATCTGCCTCTGCAAGGATTAGGTCACTAGCCACTGCAGTCGCTGACCTTCAACACACCCTGAAAGGAGTTCAGGGTGGAGATCAGGAAGGAGGCACTCTGTGCTCTGGGAAAAACTGGCAGAATAGACTTTCAGATAGTTGATATTTTCAGAAGACTGTATGAGCCCAATTTCTTGCATCTTCTCACATCTTGAAAAAGCACTAAAATCATTAATGGAGACACCTGCTCCTTGTGACTCTGCAAAATGTGTGTGTAACTGCTCATAGCCCCTTCACTAAAATCATATATAACACCGACTTTCCCCCTACCTCTTCAGAGCACTTCCTCAGAGCTATCTGAGAGGCTGTCTCCTGGGCTGTAGTCCTCATTTTGCCCCAAATAAAACTTAACTCACAACTCTCATGTTCATTTTTTTTTTTCGGTCAACAATAATGCTTTTGTGGGAAAATAACACTTTGTTTAGACACTAAATTCACAACTCATCTTCCTGGGAGAACAAAATTTTATAGATACTCTTTAAGGTTGAACAGCATTTAATTTAATACAGGGAACTATGCAATAAATACCAGTTCACCAAGATAAAGATAAAAACTGTGCAATACCAATAAGACCTCCTTAAAATGAATTAATAAGAAAACTAGTCCAAAAAGTGGGGAAAAAAATCCTCAATTGTAAAATACCTTTAAAGCAAATTTCATAAGCATACAGAAATTAAATTTATGCCAAGAAGCACATGGACAATTACACTGTAAACCCTTTGAATACATAGGCAGTCCTCACTTTGCACATTTCCAATATGCAAAAATTTCAGTTATTAAAATTTGGTTCATTAACATTAGTCCCCCAACAGCATGGTTCTGATTTCAGTTACCAAGATATATCGACTGGAGGTAATTGCAAGATCATTATTCAGTTCATGCACACACAAAGTGTGTAGTTGTGTTGCTTCCCTGTCTGTCAGTGACAAACCCACACAACATTTTACAAAAATGGATCACTGGAAGAGAGACCTGGCCAAGAAAGATGAAGGTGTATCAAAAAAAGGGTAAGTGGGCTTCCCTAGTGGCGCAGTGGTTGCGCGTCCGCCTGCCGATGCAGGGGACCCGGGTTCGCGCCCCGGTCTGGGAGGATCCCATGTGCCGCGGAGCGGCTGGGCCCGTGAGCCGTGGCCGCTGAGCCTGCGCGTCCGGAGCCTGTGCTCCGCAACGGGAGAGGCCGCAGCAGGGGGACGCCCGCATACCACAAAAAAAAAAAAAAAAAAAAAGGATAAGTGATATCAGGGGAAGTAAAATTCAGATCAGTTGTAAAGGAATTACAGAAGGAAGAGCTGACAGGAGGAATGCTGACATTGTCAACATTTGAAAGACTAGATGTGCAGCCAGAAGAAATGAGTGAAGGCAAACTTATCAACATAAAGGAAGAAAATGATTGTGATTAAAAGGATGAAGATGTTCCAGAAGAAATGATGCCTGCTGAAAGAAAACCTTCGCCTTAAAGGAATTCTTAGAGATATTTCACAACAGTGAAAGCACAAGGGATAAAATGTTGGAAGCTGATCCAAACGTGGGGAGAAGCATGACAAGTCAGAGTAGACTTGTGGATTTATTTTAGTTTCCTGAAACTGAATCTCTAAAAGGCTGAGAGCCTTCCTAAGCTCTCCCTCTCTTTCTGATTCAAATGCTTCATGACTATTTCCCATAACCACGATTGCCTTTTGTGTGCCCTTCCTACCTTCACTAGAGTGTTACATCTCCCTCCTAGTAGGAGAGGATCATTTTTCTGAACGTTTGCCTCTCAGAATCCAGGCTAAAATCTAGCCTTCCATTTGTGCAGACCAATTCTTGATTTATGCAACAATAACCTTTATATTTGCTTGGATCCTTTCATCCTGGAAGAGAGGAGAGACCAAGTGGAATTGTAGGCTCATCATCTTTCTCCCTGAAAGTGGAGCCTATTCAGTCTACTCAGTCTTTTTCATGAACTAAACCCCCAGCTCTGTCCTGCATGCTACTCCCAGGTCTCACCAGGTCCTGGCCTCAGGGAAACCACACTAGTACTTCTTGCCACAGTGTCCTACATACTTGCCATATCATCTTTATAGACCCCAAAAAATACACTGGAAGAAAGAATAAGTAATGTAAAATGGAGAGAATAACTGCTTTGGCAGAAGATACCAGATAGTGAAAATGAACATACCTTTTAGGTCATCATCTATCTTGGGTAAGTTTGGTGGAGTCAATGTGTCCAGTGTAAAGGTGAGATCTTCCTGAAAGGTTTCAACATGTTCTCCATTAATGTGGATATCAACCTGAAAAAAAATTTTTTTTAAGCCAGGAAATGGGGAAAATAGATATTATGAGTAAGAAAGTCTGCACTTATTTAGTTTAATTGGAATACGAATTGGTTGGTTCTTTACTCCCGCCTTGGAAGTTCTGTTTTTGAAGCTTTTACAAACTGCACAGAGCTGACTGCATTGTTGCTCCTCTTAGTGCAAACAGATAATGCATAACCTGCTTCCAACTTCTATTTTCTTCTGCTTCTGAGCAAGCATTCCTCTCTAGGCATGCCTGCCTCAGCTTGCTGTTGGTGAGGACAGAGTGACAATGAACTCTAGCTGGCAGTCTGGGGCAAACTAAGATGAAGAAGCACTAACAAGTATGGACCTGTCACTGACACTGGAATCAAAGACTTTGTTTCTTGAGAATTAATGACTGATGGCTGCCTCACGGGTATAGCTCGCTGGAAAAGCATTTCCAGCTTCCTTACCCTGTCTTCTAAGAATTGAATCAGGTCTGAGGCATACCTTTTCTCAAGTGCCAGAGCCTCACAATGGAGCTTTCTGTCAAAAGCAACGTCAGCCTTATCTTTTTATCAGGGTGGGGTGAACCTGGCTCACACACTAATGAACAGTCAACTCACATTGTGACAGGGAGTCTAGAGTAGCATGTCTTTTATATTGGTTTATATGGCTGCATTAGTTTATATGATTATATAAGAGTGGAGCCATAGCTGCTGCTTCTTTGAGTCCTAACGCCTAGACAATCAGTACCTGCAACATACAAGCTCTCAGTAATGGTCATACTAAACTTAAGGATTTTGCTTGTTTCTCAAAGCTTCCCTTCCAGTTACTCTTGATCCTCTTCATCAGCAGTCCCCAACCTTTTTGGCATCAGGGACTGGTTCCATGGAAGATAATTTTTCCATGGACGGGGTAGGGGGGACAGTTTCGGGATGATTCAAGCGTATTACATTTATTGTGCAATTTATTTCTATTATTATTAAATTATAATACATAATGAAATAATTATACGACTCACCATAATTCAGAATCAGTGGGAGCCCTGAGCTTAATTGTCACTTGCCACTCACTGACAGTGTTTTGATATGACTCTGCAAGCAGTTGATTTATTATGGTCTCTGTGCAGTCAAACC
>NC_041220.1:36669475-36687431 GCF_002837175.3 Physeter macrocephalus | reverse complement strand
ATTTTTAGTTTTTTAAGGAACCTCCATACTGTTCTCCATAGTAGTTGTACCAATTTACATTCTCACCAACAGTGTAGAAGGGTTCCCTTTTCTCTGTACCCTCTCCAGTATTTATTGTTTGTAGATTTTTTTATGATGGCCATTCTGACCGGTGTGAGGTAATACCTCATTGTAGTTTTGATTTGCATTGCTCTAATAATTAGTGATGTTGAGCATCTTTTCATGTGCTTTTTGGCCATCTGCACGTCTTCTTTGGAGAAATATCTATTTAGATCTTCCACCCATTTTTGGATTGGGTTGTTTGTTTTTTTGATATTGAGCTGCATGAGCTGTTTGTATATTTTGACCTGCTGTATAGCACAGGGAACTCTACTCAGTACTCTGTAGTGACCTATACGGGAAAAGAATCTCAAAAAAAAGATATATGTATATGTATAACTGATTCACTTTGCTGTACACCTAAAACTAACACAACATTGTAAATCAACTATACTCCAATAAAAATTTTTTTTAAAAATCAGAAAAAAAAATGAGAGTAGGTGATGATGTCAGTTGAGATATTCCCAACATCCTAAATGAGTTGGACCTGCATAATTGCTAGAAAGTTAAATATCTACAGTGCCATTTAACAAATGGGAAGCAGAAATATTCAGATTTTTTTCTTTTTATGATGCCAAGTAAAAATTGTCACTTGCCATCTGCCTCTGCAAGGATTAGGTCACTAGCCACTGCAGTCGCTGACCTTCAACACACCCTGAAAGGAGTTCAGGGTGGAGATCAGGAAGGAGGCACTCTGTGCTCTGGGAAAAACTGGCAGAATAGACTTTCAGATAGTTGATATTTTCAGAAGACTGTATGAGCCCAATTTCTTGCATCTTCTCACATCTTGAAAAAGCACTAAAATCATTAATGGAGACACCTGCTCCTTGTGACTCTGCAAAATGTGTGTGTAACTGCTCATAGCCCCTTCACTAAAATCATATATAACACCGACTTTCCCCCTACCTCTTCAGAGCACTTCCTCAGAGCTATCTGAGAGGCTGTCTCCTGGGCTGTAGTCCTCATTTTGCCCCAAATAAAACTTAACTCACAACTCTCATGTTCATTTTTTTTTTTCGGTCAACAATAATGCTTTTGTGGGAAAATAACACTTTGTTTAGACACTAAATTCACAACTCATCTTCCTGGGAGAACAAAATTTTATAGATACTCTTTAAGGTTGAACAGCATTTAATTTAATACAGGGAACTATGCAATAAATACCAGTTCACCAAGATAAAGATAAAAACTGTGCAATACCAATAAGACCTCCTTAAAATGAATTAATAAGAAAACTAGTCCAAAAAGTGGGGAAAAAAATCCTCAATTGTAAAATACCTTTAAAGCAAATTTCATAAGCATACAGAAATTAAATTTATGCCAAGAAGCACATGGACAATTACACTGTAAACCCTTTGAATACATAGGCAGTCCTCACTTTGCACATTTCCAATATGCAAAAATTTCAGTTATTAAAATTTGGTTCATTAACATTAGTCCCCCAACAGCATGGTTCTGATTTCAGTTACCAAGATATATCGACTGGAGGTAATTGCAAGATCATTATTCAGTTCATGCACACACAAAGTGTGTAGTTGTGTTGCTTCCCTGTCTGTCAGTGACAAACCCACACAACATTTTACAAAAATGGATCACTGGAAGAGAGACCTGGCCAAGAAAGATGAAGGTGTATCAAAAAAAGGGTAAGTGGGCTTCCCTAGTGGCGCAGTGGTTGCGCGTCCGCCTGCCGATGCAGGGGACCCGGGTTCGCGCCCCGGTCTGGGAGGATCCCATGTGCCGCGGAGCGGCTGGGCCCGTGAGCCGTGGCCGCTGAGCCTGCGCGTCCGGAGCCTGTGCTCCGCAACGGGAGAGGCCGCAGCAGGGGGACGCCCGCATACCACAAAAAAAAAAAAAAAAAAAAAGGATAAGTGATATCAGGGGAAGTAAAATTCAGATCAGTTGTAAAGGAATTACAGAAGGAAGAGCTGACAGGAGGAATGCTGACATTGTCAACATTTGAAAGACTAGATGTGCAGCCAGAAGAAATGAGTGAAGGCAAACTTATCAACATAAAGGAAGAAAATGATTGTGATTAAAAGGATGAAGATGTTCCAGAAGAAATGATGCCTGCTGAAAGAAAACCTTCGCCTTAAAGGAATTCTTAGAGATATTTCACAACAGTGAAAGCACAAGGGATAAAATGTTGGAAGCTGATCCAAACGTGGGGAGAAGCATGACAAGTCAGAGTAGACTTGTGGATTTATTTTAGTTTCCTGAAACTGAATCTCTAAAAGGCTGAGAGCCTTCCTAAGCTCTCCCTCTCTTTCTGATTCAAATGCTTCATGACTATTTCCCATAACCACGATTGCCTTTTGTGTGCCCTTCCTACCTTCACTAGAGTGTTACATCTCCCTCCTAGTAGGAGAGGATCATTTTTCTGAACGTTTGCCTCTCAGAATCCAGGCTAAAATCTAGCCTTCCATTTGTGCAGACCAATTCTTGATTTATGCAACAATAACCTTTATATTTGCTTGGATCCTTTCATCCTGGAAGAGAGGAGAGACCAAGTGGAATTGTAGGCTCATCATCTTTCTCCCTGAAAGTGGAGCCTATTCAGTCTACTCAGTCTTTTTCATGAACTAAACCCCCAGCTCTGTCCTGCATGCTACTCCCAGGTCTCACCAGGTCCTGGCCTCAGGGAAACCACACTAGTACTTCTTGCCACAGTGTCCTACATACTTGCCATATCATCTTTATAGACCCCAAAAAATACACTGGAAGAAAGAATAAGTAATGTAAAATGGAGAGAATAACTGCTTTGGCAGAAGATACCAGATAGTGAAAATGAACATACCTTTTAGGTCATCATCTATCTTGGGTAAGTTTGGTGGAGTCAATGTGTCCAGTGTAAAGGTGAGATCTTCCTGAAAGGTTTCAACATGTTCTCCATTAATGTGGATATCAACCTGAAAAAAAATTTTTTTTAAGCCAGGAAATGGGGAAAATAGATATTATGAGTAAGAAAGTCTGCACTTATTTAGTTTAATTGGAATACGAATTGGTTGGTTCTTTACTCCCGCCTTGGAAGTTCTGTTTTTGAAGCTTTTACAAACTGCACAGAGCTGACTGCATTGTTGCTCCTCTTAGTGCAAACAGATAATGCATAACCTGCTTCCAACTTCTATTTTCTTCTGCTTCTGAGCAAGCATTCCTCTCTAGGCATGCCTGCCTCAGCTTGCTGTTGGTGAGGACAGAGTGACAATGAACTCTAGCTGGCAGTCTGGGGCAAACTAAGATGAAGAAGCACTAACAAGTATGGACCTGTCACTGACACTGGAATCAAAGACTTTGTTTCTTGAGAATTAATGACTGATGGCTGCCTCACGGGTATAGCTCGCTGGAAAAGCATTTCCAGCTTCCTTACCCTGTCTTCTAAGAATTGAATCAGGTCTGAGGCATACCTTTTCTCAAGTGCCAGAGCCTCACAATGGAGCTTTCTGTCAAAAGCAACGTCAGCCTTATCTTTTTATCAGGGTGGGGTGAACCTGGCTCACACACTAATGAACAGTCAACTCACATTGTGACAGGGAGTCTAGAGTAGCATGTCTTTTATATTGGTTTATATGGCTGCATTAGTTTATATGATTATATAAGAGTGGAGCCATAGCTGCTGCTTCTTTGAGTCCTAACGCCTAGACAATCAGTACCTGCAACATACAAGCTCTCAGTAATGGTCATACTAAACTTAAGGATTTTGCTTGTTTCTCAAAGCTTCCCTTCCAGTTACTCTTGATCCTCTTCATCAGCAGTCCCCAACCTTTTTGGCATCAGGGACTGGTTCCATGGAAGATAATTTTTCCATGGACGGGGTAGGGGGGACAGTTTCGGGATGATTCAAGCGTATTACATTTATTGTGCAATTTATTTCTATTATTATTAAATTATAATACATAATGAAATAATTATACGACTCACCATAATTCAGAATCAGTGGGAGCCCTGAGCTTAATTGTCACTTGCCACTCACTGACAGTGTTTTGATATGACTCTGCAAGCAGTTGATTTATTATGGTCTCTGTGCAGTCAAACCTCTCTGCTAATGACAGTCTGTATTTGCAGCCACTCCCCAGGGCTAGCATCACCATCTCAGCTCCACCTCAGGTCATCAGGCATTAGATTCTCATAAGGAGCGTGCAGCCTAGATCCCTCGCATGCACAGTTCACAGTAGGGTTTGAGCTCCTATGAGAATCTAATACCACCACTGATCTGATAGGAGGAGGAGCTCAGGCAGTAATGCGAGCGATGGGGAGCGGCTGTAAATACAGATGAAGCTTCCCTCACTTGCCGCCCGATCACCTCCTGCTGTGTGGCATGTTTCCTAACAGGCCACAGACCGGTACTTGTCTGTGGCCCAGGGGATGGGGACCCTTGCTCTTCATGACCAATGCAAGTGTTGTGAGAACTGGAACCAAGTTGCACAGAGTAGGCAGGCAATAAATACCAGCTGCAAGGGTATTCTGTATATATTCCAGGATGATTTTTGTCTCCAAGATGTTCCATCTAAACAAATGGCATCTTCACTCTCCTCATCGCCTGTCCAGCCTGCTTAACACTGCTGCTTAGTTTTTCTTGCTTAAGGTTACTAAGGCAAAAGCAACTGATTAACTGTGCCACTGTCATTTTAATATACAAACGGTTCACAGCTTGTTCCTGCTTCTCACCATTGCAAGCTCTGGGCAAAACTGAGCTCTCTGGCAATAACTGATTTCACTCATTTTACAAGGTGATGTGGCAAAAATGGATGCAGCCATACTGAATGCTATTACTAGTACTTCCCTACAGATTCTCATTCAGGATATGCTTCTTCCAAATGTTAAGAAATATACTGAAGCAGAGGCATTTGAATATTTACTCTGATAAATTATCTTTCAAATATTTCCAGATGGAGACCTTCACTAGCTGTGAATTACTTTATCATCCATTTCTCTATTGTTTATGACTTCACAGTGGCTGATGAGAGTAAATTAGCGGTCTTGTCTTTTCATTAACAGGTGAAGAGGAGGTTTTCTAAAATCAAACGATAAAAATGAGTTGTAAATCCCTTTTAAAAAGGTAGCTTTATACTCATGCCATACATTAGCAGTCCTAGAAACTCCTTGTCAATTTGTTATGGCCCAAATTTCCAGTATCTATATAAAAAATCTGCAGATGGCATTGATTGGTGATGCTACCCACTCCTTTTCCATCATGGAACATTTCCATCATTCTCTATGATCAATGAGACTGGGTCATCTTGATGACAATCTAGTTTCAGTGATATTACAGATAATTGAAAACTTGGCAGCCATATTGCCAAAAATCAGGTTGCCGTGAATCCCACCAAATGAATTCATCAATGTAAAATATTATATTGTGTTATTGTACTTCCTCAAACTCTAAGCAATTTGCTTTTCACAACAGAGGACAATTCAGGAAGATCACACTTTAGGTGGATTATAAGGACAAGTCCAGAAATCCCTACACAGGATATATTTTCTATGGCCTTTGACAAAGATGAAGTAATTCTAAGAAGCTTATTTTTGAGAAAAGTAAAAGTCTCACATACTTCCATTTGGAGTTAAAAGAGAAAATAGAAAAAGAAAAGAAATTACTTTGAGAGATAGAGGGTTACAAATTTGCAGAATGAATGAAAGAACAAATTCTCTGGTACAAGAAAACCCAATGAATCTCAAACAAGGTAAGAAGGAATGGATAGCTAGACACAACAGGGTGAAACTGTAGAATCCCAAAGAGAAAAAGGAAAGGCTAGGAAAAAGAAGAGGCCTTACCACCTAAGGACCGCCAAACTGAGCTGATTTTTCAGTGGCAATAGTGGAATATCAAGTGCTACCACATCCAGTCTACAAATATTCCCAGTAAAATTAACTTTCAAACATAGAGGATAAATAACCTCATTTTTTAAGACTTTATTTTTTAGAACAGTTTTAGGTTCACAGATTTTAAAATTGAATAAAACATAGAGTTTCCATATACCCTTTACCCCCACATATGCACAGCCTTCCCCACTATCAACATCAGCCACCAGAGTGGTATATTTGTTACCAAGGGTGAACATACATTGACAGCGTTATCACCCAAAGTCCATAGTGTACTTTAGGGTTCACTCTTGGTGTTGTATATTCTGTGAGTTTGCACAAATGTATAATGACATGTATTTATCATTATAGTATCATACAGAGTATTTTCACTGCCCTAAAAGTCCTGTGCTTCACCTAGTCATTCTTCCCTCCTCCCTATCCCTGGCAACCACTGATCTTTTTACGGTCTCCATAGTTTCGCCTTTTCCAGAATGTCATATAGTTGGAATCATACAGTATGCAACCTTTACAGATTGGCTCATATCATTTAGTAATATACATTTAAAATTCCACCATGTCTTTTCATGGCTTGATTAACAATAATATTCCATTGTGTGATATACCACAGTTTATCTATTTACCTACTGATGGATATCTTGGTTGCTTCCAAGTCTTGGCAATTATGAATAAAGCTGCCATAAACATCTTTGTGCAGGATATTGTATGGACATAAGCTTTCAACTCATTTGGGTAAAGGAACATGACTGTTGGACCATATGGTAAGAGTATGTTTGGTTTTGTAAGAAACTGTCAAACTGTCTTCCACAGTAGCTATACCATTTTGCATTCTCACCAGCAATGAATGAGAGTTCCTGTTGCTCCACATCCTCACCAGCATTCAGTATTGTCAGTGTTCTGGATTTTGGCCATTCTAATAGGTGTGAAGTGGTAACTCATTGTTTTAATCTGCATTTCCCTAGTGACATATGATGTTGAGCATCTTTTCATATGCTTATTTGCTATTTGTTTATCTTCTTTGGTGAGGCTTCTGTTAAGGTCTTTTGCTCATATTTTAAGTAGGTTATTTGTTTTCTTATTGTTGAGTTTTAACAGTTCTTTGTACATTTTAGATAACAGTCCTTTATCAGATATGTCTTTTGCAAGTATTTTCTCTCAGTCTGTGGCTTATCTTCTCATTCTCTTGACAGTGTCTTCAATGGAGCAAAATTTTTTAATTTTAAAGAAGTCCAGCTTATTGACTATTTCTTTCATGGACTGTGCCTTTGGTGTTATATCTAAAAAGTCATTACCATACCCAACGTATATAGGTTTTTTCCTGTTATCTTCTAGGAGTTTTATAGTTTTGCATTTTACATTTAGGCCTATGATACATTTTGCATTAATTTTTGTGAAAGGTGCAAGATCTTTGTCTAGGTTCATTTTTTTGCATGTGGATGTCCAGTTTTCCCAGCACCATTTGTTGAAAAGGCTATATTTTCTCCATTGAATTGCTTTTTTCACCTTTGTCAAAGATTAGTCAACTGTACTTGTGTGAGTCTATTTCTGGCCTTTCTATTCTCTTGTATTGATCTGCCTATTCTTTCACCAATACCACACCGTCTTGATTACTGTAGCTTTATAGTAAGACTTGAAGTTGAATTCTCCAACCTTGCTCTTCTCTTTCAACATTGTCTTGGTTATTCTGGGTCCCCTCCACATAAACTTTAGAATCAGTTTGTCTATATCCACAAAATAACTTGCTGGAATTTGGATTGGGACTGTGTAAAATCTATAGAGCAAGTTGGGAAGATCTGATATCTTGACAAGATTGAGTCTCCCTATCTGTGAACATGAAATATCTCTCCATTTATTTGTTTCTTTGATATCTTTCATCAGAGTTTTGAAGTTTTCCTCATACAGATCTTGAACATATTTTGTTAGATTTATACCTAAGTATTTCATTTTTTTCTACATGCTAATATAAATGATAATGTGGTTTTTATTTCAAATTCCATTTTTTAACTGCTGGTATATAGGAAAGTGACTGGCTTTTGCATATTAACCTTGTATCTTGCATCCTTGCTATAAATGCTTATTAGTTCCAGGAATTTTTTTGTTGATTCTTTCAGATTTTCTACATAGAAGATTATCTCATCTGTGAACAAAGGCAGTTTTCTTTCTTTCTTCCCAAACTGTATACCTTTTATTTCCTTTTCTTGTTTTATTGCATTAGCTAAGACTTTCAGTACAATACTGAAAAAGAGTGGTGAGAGAGGACAACCTTGTCTTGTTCTTGATCTTAGCAGGAAACTTTCATAAGTATGCCTTTTTAAAGAAAAACTGAGATTGCCACCAACAGATCTGCACCAAGGAAATTTCCTTATTAAAAGGTTTTTTTCCCCCCTAAATGAAAAGATTGATTAATTTTGCTTTGGGGGCTTCCCTGGTGGTACAGTGGTTAAGAATTCTCCTACCAATGCAGGGGACACGGGTTCAAGCCCTGGTCTGGGAAGATTCCACATGCCATGGGGCAACTAAGCCCATGCACCACAACTACTGAGGCTGCGCTCTAGAGTCCGCGAGCCACAGCTACTGAGCCCACATGCCACAACTACTGAAGCTCGTGCACTTAGAGCCTGTGCTCCACAACAAGAGAAGCCACTGCAATGAGAAGCCTGCACACCACAATGAAGAGTAGCCCCTGCTCACTGCAACTAGAGAAAGCCCACGTACAGCAACGAAGACCCAACACAGCCAAAAATAAATAAATAAATAAAATGAATTTAAAAAAAATTTGCTTTGGTTTATGCATCTTTGTTTTGTTTTACTTATCTCACTCCCTTACTGAAACCTGATGGTGGTAGTTGAAACAGTTTGTGCATTCTTGGTTGCTTGCTATTTTTTGTTTTTAAATTGCACTTTTTTCCAAAGAGTCAAGCAGTAGTAGAAGTAAAGGATAATCTTCTTTGCTAACAGTTCTCCAAATTCTCTTCTCTCCACTTGTGTAGAACTATTTGGTCTATAAACCTTCTAGTTATTTCAGCTGCACTAAGAACAGCTACCTTGAAGAGTCAAAAGCTGCCTCTCTGAACCTTTAAGATGAAAAAAAAATCATTTGGTTTTTTCAAATTACCTGACTGAGACCCTACTTCTGATGAATCCACTCTGAATTTGGATTAAACTGTCCATGACCACATTCATGATTAGTATAAAGTTTTTGCAGTAAGCTTCATTTCAGTAGATGCATTTCCAGATAAAACCTGATTCACATTTTGAAAGAACCTATTTTGTATGCACTGGAGTTTTAAAATGTAATTATGAGATGCAGATTTCCAATTATGAGTCCAGGGTACAGTTTATAATTACACCGTAAATTTCCTTTTGTATGAATCCATATTTTCCTCATGTCTATATTTCCTAGAGCCACAATTTTCATGAAGAGAAAGAAACAGCTTTGTAAGACAGGAAGCTGGTTTCTCAGAGCTTTATAGTATTAGTACTTTATGAAAAGACTCTTTGGGTCTTAATTCTAAGAAAATAAACAGGATTTAATATGAGCCAAGCAAAAAGCTTCTCCTTTGAATTCTAATGCCTTCTTATATTCTTGGGCTCTTGGTTTTTAAGGTAGTGTCTAGTAGGTAACAAAAAGAAAGAAGAAAAAGGAGAGTTTCTTCCAACAGGTAGTCATGAACCCCAAATAAACTGGTTTGCCGGATTGCCATAAAGCTTACTAATGCAGAGCAAAAACAGAACCATATATTTTTCAAGATTGCATGTTTTAGTTTCTTTTCTACAATTCTTAGTCAGAATGTGTATAAGTTCTCTGTAAGATGCAAATTAATTCCTTCATGTGATTGAGTACTTACAGTTAATAATTAATGTAACCATTAATTTTAAAAGTCTACCACACCCATTTCTAAAAAGGCCTGAGGCAGTTTACACATCAACACACAGTTCAAAGGCACACTATTATGTTTAAATACCCAATAAAATACACTCTAGAAAACATAAAGGAGTCGATGCTATTAAGGACCAGTCATGTCCTGCCTTTTTGAATGGCTCCCCACCCCAGATGCTATCTCCTCCCTGCACTCTTAAGTGGAGGCTGTTTGTTCTTGAACTTTCCACTTAACCCCAGGGGCTGGCCGGGCTTGTCCAGCAGAATCAGCAGGACAATGGGTAAATGTGTGGACTTTGTTGCCTCACTGCCTGGACTGAATCATGGCTCGGTGTTTTGAGCGGGTTATTCAATGTCTCAGAGCCTCAGTTTCCTCATCTGCAAAATGGGGGATAATAATAGTACCCATCTCACAGGTGAGAATGTAATGAGTTTTGTAAAGTACATGGAACAGAAATTGGCACACAGTAAGTGCTAAATGACTGTTAGTACTTGCCCATTCGACATTCTCCAATCTCTTGCAAAAATCCTTCTTCCTTTGAAACTTGTGCCTCTCAAATGTACTGTCCTCCAGCCCTTCTTATTGTTCTTGTATGCATCAGAGATTTTGGAACTCGGCATATGATTTTTCTCTCCACCCCACGTTTGCCATAATCCTGCTCTCTTTAATGTTCATGTGGACGACCCTTCCAATACCTAGTACCTTGGCTTCAACGTCAATGACCTGCATATCCACATTGAGATGAACAACTCATCCCTTCTCCTGTATTATCACCTGGAGCTGCTCCACCTGTAAAATCTAAAACCAGTTGGTTCAACTTTCTCATCATAGGCTCCTATTATCCTCACTGTTTCAACTGTACCTGTGTATCCATGAGAATTGTGACTAAAGTCCTATTCTTCACTCCATGTATTAGAGTTTCTTTTGCTCTTACTTCCTTCTCCATCTCACTTTGGTTCCGACCAATCAGGATTTACCTGAGCCACCTGTGGGAATAGGACATTAAGCAAAATTAGGGTCTGATTAAGGACAAGGAAGAAAATGGCTATTAGGTGAGCAACTGGTACTCTGCCAAAATGAACGTCATTGTTGAACAAGGGCTGGATTTCGTGTCAGGCTCGACAGTGTGAGTCCCATCTCTGCTATTTCCTAACTGTGTGACCTTGGGCAACTCTTTATCCTCCCCAAGACTCGGTCTCCTCATCTGTAAAATGGGGATTCCAAAATCTAACTTTTAGCATTATTGTGAATATTACACAACATATATAATGTTGCTGACCCACAATGGACATTCATTCAGCCATTTAAAAATATTTTGTGGGGCTTCCCTGGTGGCGCAGTGGTTGAGAGTCCGCCTGCCGATGCGGGGGACACGAAAAAAAAAGCATATTCGCCTTTAGCACCCAGATCAATGCATTAGGAATACCAATTAACTCTTGGTAATAACTATAGTCAGGATTATTAGTTATTTCAGCCCTTTAAACATAATCTTTTGGGGCTTCCCTGGTGGCGCAGTGGTTGAGAGTCCGCCTGACGATGCAGGGGATACAGGTTCGTGCCCTGGTCTGGGAAGATCCCACATGCCGCGGAGCAGCTAGGCCCATGAGCCATGGCCACTGAGCCTGCACGTCCGGAGCCTGTGCTCCGCAACGGGAGAGGCCACAACTGAGAGGTCCGCGTACCGCAAACAAAAAAAAAAAAAAAAAAAAAAAAAAATCTTTTGTGGACACCTACAATGTGCCAGGCCTTAAGCCCAGGATATAGTGGTGAATAAGATAGGTATGATCCCTCCCTTCATGTAATTTGATAGTAATACATGTTAGTTTTAAAAAAATCTCTTAATTTTGCTGACTCAGAAATCTGTAAGCACTTTGATTACTTTGACGATCACTTTCTAAAGAAACTCAATGTTTTTAGGGGTACTTATGGCTTCTGAAATTTTATATTTAATGTGTGAAGGTTTATAAACATTTACTTTCTCTTTTTTGGTTTATTCTGTTTAAATACAATTATCAGAGATATTTATATTTTTATGAATATATTGTCATTGTGAATGCTATCCTGATTCTTAGACTAAAGATGATTGGTAAAGTGCCATATTTTAAAAAGTGAATAACCGAGACAATATCCAATATAATCTCATAGCCCTGAGGAAAGATCCAGATGCAACAGCATGCAGTCTACTCATCTGAGTAATCATATACTTGGTCTATAGTTAAGACAGATCCAGTTCATGGGGAGGGTTAATTTTCACTGAATAGGAACAATCAGGTAATTAGGGTGACCCATTCCCCAACTATACCCCTTAACAGCTTTTCTCTTTTTAGTCAAATAAACAAGATACAGTTGACCCTTGAACAATGTGGGGATTAGGGGTGCCAACCCTCCTCATGGTGGAAAATCTGCATATAGATTATAGTTAGCACCCTGTATCTGCCAGTTCCGCATCTGCGGATTCAACTAACCATGGATTGTGTAGTACTATAGTATTTACTACAAAATAAATCCACATATAAGTGCATTTCAAACTCCTGTTTTCAGGGTCAATGGTAGTTAAGGAGACTTGCCAAGAATAACCTCTCCCCAAACCACCCATATCACATATGCTTGAAAGTATAATTAAGATACTATTGAAGCAGATTAAGGCACCTCTCTTACCTTAACCTTTTTGGGGGGATACAGAAAGAAAAATGGTTTTAGAACAGGAGATCTAAAGATAAAATACAAAAGAGGTGACAATAAACATCAGGTTTACAAATCTGGGGGCCCAGAAAAGAGGGAGACGTCTGCTCACTTGTCACGCTTGACTCACCTCTATCTAGTTTTCTATTGACATATACACTGATCTGTTTCTTGTTTTGCATTTCCCTTTGATCCTATCAAGGAGCACTGAGATGTCTTTATCAGAAAGTGTCTTTATATACACAAAAGCTAAATGGGTCATCAAACGCTGAAGTTGTTTTTCTAGTACTACCTATGGATTTTCACCAGTGTATTCCTTCGTCCAGTCTAAGGATGAAGTGAGTACCAAGTGAGTACCTAAAAGAAGTATGGGTGGAGCTAGGGCATAGTTTCTAGGCATGGGCAGAGATAAATGGCCTTTTAGTGTGATGTAATATTTAAGCTTAACCTTAATCACAAATATAACAGTTGGAAGGAAATCTATTACTTATCCAGTGTGGACAGACAACAGTTAGAAGAAAACCCCACAAAAGTGATAAACAGGAACACAGAGATAGAGAAGGCATTGAATACATGTGGGCTGAATTAACTGAGAATTGAAACTAGAGACAAAGTGTGTTATTATTAAATTTTATGGTGTGTAAAGATTAAGTTGATGGGACCAAATATCGTGGGATCCCTAGACATTTTAAACCTTTAAGAGCGAAATACAATACTTGTAGAGAAAAGTTCAAGGAACAAATATGTACAGTTTGATGCCTTATCACAGAACAACGTCCATGTATTCACCACCAATGTTACCGGGTTCCCTCCTGCTTCTCCCAATCACTACCACCCCCAATAAAGGTACACACTCTCCTGACTTTTATGAAAATCACTTTCTTCCTTTTATTTATGGGTCTTCCACCTAAGTATGCATCTTCAAACACTAGTTTTTTTGCCTGCTTTTTGAACTTTATATAAATGGAATTACAGTACATATTCATGTTCCTGACTTATTTCACTCAACATTGTGTCTATGACATTCACACATGATATTGAATGTAGCTGCAATTTGTTCAGCTACATAAAATACTATAAATTTTCATTACTGTCTAGTATTCATTAAAATAATATACCACAACTTATTTAACCATTCTACTCTTAGATGTCTTAAAAAGCCACAGGAGCCTTAATATATTTTTCTAACTACTTAGACTTTCATTATGGTAAAGACTACCTTTTAATTTATGAAGTTGATTCATTTAACGGAGAGAAACAATAAAAGTTTCTTAAATTCAGTGTGTTTCAGAAAAGGAGTAACTGGAGAGTGCTGATTCTGATCGAGCTGGCAGAGAGGGAAGATGCAGGGAGAACCAAGGTTTCTTTCCCCCTTATTCCCCATTGGAGAAGCACTTGAGGCCCTGCTCCAAACCAAATAGCTCTGTCTTCTGCCACTGAAGGAGGAGTGAGGAAACCGTGGCTCCATGGCACAGTGACTGTGCTTGGTGAGACAGAAAGAGAGTGTGTGTGTACATGCACAAAAGGGCTTCGGTTCTGGTTGTTATTCCATTAATTCTTGATACTGGTTTTGATATATTTGCTGTGTTTTGGTCATAAAACACAAAATGTTCTATTAATCATAGACTATTTTATTACAAAAAGGGTTGTGCTTTGTGTTGTACCTGGTTATTGTTCAGCAGATACTTAGCCCCCTCCTCCTCTCCCTTGGAATGAAGTCTGTTTTCCTGTCTTTGGGCTTGGCCATGTGACATGCTTTGGCCACTGGGAAATCAGCAGGTGTGATACAAACAGCAGCTCTAAATATGCTTGAGAGGTGGACTCATGGTCTTGTGTTCCAGTGATTTGCCAGGACAAGAGCAAGCCCTGGGTGGCTTCTGCCCCTGGGCCCCAGAATGAAAAATGTGGAGCAGACCTGAACCCATGCCAAAGCCTAACTAACCCACAACTTGAAGCAGAGCTGCCCACTGCAGCGGAGCCTATGTCAGCCCAGCTGAAGTTGACCATGAGCTCGAGAATAAGTGCTTATTATTGTAAGCCTCTGAGTGTGGAGTATTTTGCCATTACAGTGGTGAAGATTGTTTTATAGCTATAGTCAGAGGTGTAAAGGTCAGGTCGTTATCACTCAATAGTGCTCTTGGCTCCATTTATTTCACTCTGCTTTTGCTCTATGAAACCAGAGATTCAAATTTCAAGATTTTTTTAGTGCAAATCCTAAATACCCAGGGGACTCCTGCCAAATCCCTTTGGAATTTGAGAAAAGGGCTGATAGGAGATGGAAATAAACATCCCTGTTATTAGTGGACATGAGCAAGGATCAGTAAGGAACTTCTTGCCATAGCTACACTTGGCAAAATGGCAGAAGAGACTACACCTGCATTCAGGTGAGCACGTATGCTGTTCTGAGCTGATTGAGAAAGGTGGAAGATGCCCTACTTTGGTGGGAGGTATACAGAGTTAGAGCATAGGTAAGTTATGGTTTTTAGCAGCTAACTGTTGAGGTCAACAAAGCTATAACCTAGGAAAAGTGAAACTTTAGAGGTAAAAACTGCACATTCGTGGAGGAATGGTAAATTTCATATCCTGCTGGTGAGAGTGTAAACTGGTCTAAACACTTCAGAGAACTTGGAGTAATTGGAAGTTACTTTGGAGAACAAGCATATATTAAGTAAAGTTGAAGATGTTCATCTCTTAAGACCCAGTAATCTGGTGCTGGATGTGTCCCGGTGGGACTCAACAGGACTGGAGCCACACCTGCAGGGCATTTTTGTTTATAAGAGTGATGGGGAGTTTGTTGTCAGGTAGTGGATGGGAGCCAGGTATCCCTTATGTCCTGCAAGCTGAAGGCTCATCCCATTCAAAAAAGAATTGTCCTGGGTCCTCCAAGACTTTAGAAGGTCTACTAGAACATTCATGTAGATGAAAAACCTGTTTATCTAAGGGTATAGCAACTTGGTTTTATTTATTTATTTATTTATATTTTATATTGGCGTATTTTTTATTTATAATGTTGTGTTAGTTTCAGGTGTACAGCAAAGCGATTGTTATACATATACATGTATCTATTCTTTTTCAGATTCTTTTCCCATATAGGTTATTACAGAATATTGACTAGAGTTCCCTGTGCTATACAGTAGGACCTTGTTGCAGAAAATCCTTTTTTGGTTGTGTATTTTTCATGGAGATATCTTCCCCTTCCTCCAAAAACCAAAATGTAACCAGAAATTTTTAACCTTCTCCTCAAATAGAAACTTTTAACTTGGTAGACAAAATGAACTAACTTTTCTTTCTGTCTGCCCATACACACCATCTAGTGGATTTATAATTTAATTGAAAACAGGAATGAGAAAAGAGCTATATGATCTAATAATTCAAGTTGTAGATGCTGGATAAAAAATATTGCTTTATAAAAACATGGCAAGGAGAATATTACAAAAAAATTAGCGTTTGGCATTTTAGAATATCCTGTCTGTATATTAAGTACGTCTTTGAATGTTAGGTGGATATCTAGGTATTTGACACATTTGTAAAAGGTGAAGAAGGAATCAAACAACTATACTGTGGAGAAAAATCATAGAGTTAAGTTACTCTGAAGAAAGAAGTTAATTAGGGCTTCCATCGTGGCGCAGTGGTTAAGAATCCACCTGTCAATGCAGGGACATGGGTTCGAGTCCTGGTCTGGGAAGATCCCACATGTTGTGGAGCAGCTAAGCCCATGAGCCACAACTACTGAGCCTGCGCTCTAGAGTCCGCGAGCCACAACTACTGAGCCCACGTGCCACAACTACTGAAGCCTGCATGCCTAGGGCCTGTGCTCTGCAACAAGAGAAGCCATGGCAATGAGAAGCCCATGCACCACAATGAAGAGTAGATACTGCTCACCACAACTAGAGAAAGCCTGCGTGCAGGAACGAAGACCCAACGCAGCCAAAAATAAATAAATAAAATTTTTAAAATTAAAAAAAAAGAAAGAAGTTAATTAAACTTTCATTCATAACATAAAATTATTTTATACAAGCATGCAATATTTAGGTGTATTTCATATTATATATAAAGTCCACCACCAGCGTTCAGTATTTATGTGCATTTCACTCTACACTCTATACTCATAGGATTCTAATACCATCAGTTACAGGGCTTTAGAAATCAACTATTCTAATTTTCTTATTTTATAGACAAGAGAATTAAAGCCCAGAGAAGTTAAGTGATTTGCTGAAGGCCATAGTTATGCAGGGGTCGGATCAGAACTCAGATCTCTTGAATCTCAACAAAATGTGTTTTTCTACTACCCTAGCTTGATAAAACAGAAAGTGCCTCACAGGACAGACACTAAAATCCAAACAAATAAATACAAAATTTCACCCTTCTATGAGAGAGACTGATAGGGAACCTAATTTAGATTGAAAAGTTTTCTCTGTGGAGGAAGGGAATAAACAAAGGAAAGAAGCATTTCAGGCGGCAGGAAGAATGTAAACAGAGGTGCACGTACTTTCTCATTCCTGAAATTAAAAGAAGACATGGCATATTAGAGGAACTGACAGCAGCGCTGGAGTGTGGGGACTCAGAGAAGTCCTCAAAAGGCTCCCTGGGGAAATGGACAGAGGCTGGCCCAAGGCGGGGGCATGGCATCCTGGACTGGGTTTTATTCTAAATGCAAAGGAATCCACAGAAGGATGCTAAGCAGAAGGACCATGTACCCAATATTTTGACTCTTTAAAGATGACTCTTTAAAAGAAATATTTTTGCCTCTTGAATGTGTAAACTATATACAATATCAAGTTCAACAATAGGGTATTCATTAAAACTCCTCTCTCTCACTCGTGTCTTATAACCACCCATTTCTCTGTCCCAGACCAAACAATATTACTTTCTTTTCCTTTTTTTACAAAAATTGTAATTTACACATTGTTTTGCATTTTCCTTTACTTCCTTAACCATCTTGGAGCACTATTCACATCAGCTCATTTAGAGCTGACCAAAAGCTACATAGTATACTATTGCATGGATATACGAGTCTTTATTTTAAATCAGTTTTCCATTGACAGACAATGTAAATTAGTTAGCTAGTGGGAAGCAGCTGCACAGCACAGAGATCAGCTCAGTGCTTTGAGACGACCTAGACGGGTGGGATAGGGAGGGTGGGAGGGAGGTTCAAGAGGGAGGGGATATGGGGATATATGTATTCATATGGCTGATTCACTTTGCTGTACAACAGAAACTAACACAGTATTGTGAAGCAATTATACTCCAATAAAGATCTAGTAAAAAAAAAAAAGACATTTAAGAGATACACACACACGTACACATACATATGCTGCACTGAATATGCATATACCATTTTGCTCTTCTGTAAGATACCTGAAGGATAAATTCCCAGAAATAAACAGGTGGGTCATAAAGGCTTTATATACTTTTTTTTTTTTTTTTTTTTTCTTTTGCGGTACCCGGGCCTCGCACTGTTGTAGCCTCTCCCGCTG
>NC_041220.1:36668201-36669436 GCF_002837175.3 Physeter macrocephalus | reverse complement strand
TTTTTTTTTTTTTTTTTTTTTCTTTTGCGGTACGCGGGCCTCGCACTGTTGTGGCCTCTCCCGCTGCGGAGCACAGGCTCCGGACGCGCAGGCTCAAAGGCCATGGCTCACTGGCCCAGCTGCTCTGCGGCATGTGGGATCTTCCCGGACCAGGGCATGAACCCGTGTTCCCTGCATCGGCAGGCGGATTCTCAACCACTGCGCCACCAGGGAAGCCCTATATACTTTTAATTTTGATAGATATTGCCAAATTGTTCCCCAAAGTGAGTAAATTAATTTATACTCTCACCAGTGTATTGAGTGCCTGTTATCCTATACCTCTTACCAACACAACATATGATCAGAATTTTTGAAATTCGCCAGTGTGATAGATGGAAAATGGCATCTCATTGTAGCTCGTATTTCTCTTATGATGAGAACAGATTGCACGTGGGAATGACTTGAAGCCGGCAAGAGTGAAGTCAGGGAGACCAGTGAGCAGCTACTGCAATAAGCCACGTGAGAAGTGGCTGGGGTGTGGCAGTGGAGATGGGGGGAGGGGAGGGCACCACATACTGTACAGATAGAACTGGCAGGATCTGCCCATGCACAAGCACTGGTTGTGAGTGTCAACGGTGACTCTCGTGTGTGTGAAACATGGTGGGGGAGGGATTTGGAAGTGACAGGTGAGACTGAGGGAAGACCTGGAGCTCCTTTTAGGACAAACACGTGCTACATTAGAGCTGCCTGGGAGACATGCAAGCAGAGATATGGTGGAGGCATCTGATGTGCAGGTGTGAAGCTCGGTCCAGGCTGGGGAGGTACATTTAGTGTGGTCCATACTTACAATAGACTACCTAGAGAAACTGGGGAAGGGTTTAAGATCATTCACGCTGAATCTGTGTGACACTCAATTGACCTAAACATAAAATCTATAAAAATATGAGTTCCTTAAGAAATCTTGGTTCAAGTACTCTCATAAATGTAGGTGGAGCTAGAATGGGAAGGATGCATCTTCTGAGAAAAGGAATATATATTTTTTGAAAAGTTCTTATTAAAAATAAGCCATATCCCCATTCTGACATTTTTCAGCCTTTCTTTATTTATTAAATCTTTTTTAAAAAAATAAAAGGGGCTTCCCTGGTGGCACAGTGGTTGAGAGAGTCCACCTGCCGATGCAGGGGACACGGGTTCGTGCCCCAGTCTGGGAGGATCCCGCATGCGACGGAGCCGCTGGGGCTGTGAGGCATGGCTGG
>NC_041220.1:36649876-36668110 GCF_002837175.3 Physeter macrocephalus | reverse complement strand
CGACGGGAGAGGCCACAACAGTGAGAGGCCCGCGTACCGCAAAAAAAAAAAAAAAAAAAAAAAAAAAAAAAAAGACATAAAAAAATAAAAGGACTTTTGTAGCACATTTGGGAAACAGAAAATCATAAAGAAGCAACATAATCCCATTAATCAGAGATAGTATCACAGATTTAGTTATCTGTATAATTCTATGGCATAGCCTTTAACATTATAATGTGAACATTTACATGCCAGTATTCTTAAAAGTATTATTTAAAACTGTAACCTAATTGTCTCCATATAAAAGGACCTTTAATTACTTAAACACTATCATTGTGTATTATAATTAAAACCAATTTTTTTCTAAATTGCACAGATGTGCTTTTCATTTTCATTTCTTTATTTTGTAGCAGAGTTCACATTTTGACATGCTTACTGGCTATGTGTATTAATGAGTTTTTCTCATTTTATTCACAGTTTTTGAAACCAGTGATTAATGTTGTGGAAGAATATCTACAAATAATAGCTTGCTTTCCCTTAAAAGCACAGCTGGCTTTATAAGCCATCATTATATATATTTGCTGTTTACTCACTTTCTTTAGGTACTTTGAACTTTGAACTTCTATTTTTGTGAAGATTAGCACCAAAATATCAAAAAGCATATTTTTCTTTGCCTCAGATCAACTTACAGAGTAATGAAGCTCAATTAATCTAAGTTAACTTTTATTCTCTTATCAATACCACCTAATGTTAATTTTTCTCTGTCCTAGAATAAATGGGCCTGTCCTAAATATACCGCTCTAATTTGGACAATTTTATTTTCTGATGTTTCCATGCCCATTCTAATATTTTTGAGCAGAAATATAAAAAGATATGACCTCAGACATATAAGGCTAAGACTGAAGCACTGTTTATAGGACCAAAGGACTGGAAACAACTTAAGTGTCCATCATAAGGTACTGTCACATTCATAGGACAGAATATGTGACTGTGAAAAGGAATTGAGGAAATAAGGAGGAATGAAACTATAATCTCTTAGGTTAAAAAAGCAATGTTTAGTATGACTTGCACTCTATCTGTATGAGAAATGGAGGCACTGTATACAACACTATTGTCTGTATTTGTAACAGAGAGTTGTATATAAATGCCTGTCCACATATAGAGGGTTTACAAGAAGGGTTTGACCTTCCGGAGGGAAACTGGGATTGGAAGGTGAGGTGGGAAGCTGACTTAATTCTCATTCTATTTTTCTGTTGTATTGTTGGAATTCTGGACCTTGTGCATTTTTGAAAAATGTAAAAGTAAACACAGAAATAAAATTACTCATCTCAGCCTATGCCAAGCATGCCGCCTCCCTCCTCTTTCACTCGCTGCCTTGTGGAAACGCGCACTGCCTTCTCTCTGCCCCTCGGGTCTGCACTCACACCCTGACTGCACGGCCCTAGTCAGACTCCACTTTTCTGAATTAATTCTTCACTAATTGATGCTTATGTCTTTTAGAAATGTTACAAGCTTCCTGGGAAAGCTTCTGCCTGAACTCTGTACTGCTGATAATCTTTGTCTATTCTGTCCAATAACAAATAACATCATTCTGACTTTTGTTTATCACTCTTGCTTCCTATTCTCCCCTACTGTCATCCCAAGGTTTCCTTGCCCACAGAAAACTGCACAGAAGACCCCAAGTAGCTATTATATAACATTTACAATAAACAGTAGCTTGAAGGAGATTTTTTTAAAGTTGAGACAATTTTAAGGAGAAGGAGTTTGATAGTGGTGTGCCCTTTGGAATACCACGAGACTAGAGTTTAGGGATAATCTGTCCATGACAGACATCTGGTCCCTGGGAGTTCTCCTTGCTCTAACATGTTCTGTTGTAGGAGAGGAAGCAGCTAAAATAAATATTAGTGATGAATTTTCTACATACTATTGCTATTGGCATCTTATACATAAAGTTAATTTGGAGCAGAAGCTGTCCTATTACCAAACGACAGGAATCTGAAGCTTAGGTTTATGCACAAAGCACAATAGTAATTTACATTCACAGTATTAACCTCCAGTCTTCGTTCTGTTGAGTTCAACTACATGTTTTTAATTATTCTATTTCCTCTAAATCCAGAAGATAAAACTTTTTCGGGAGGGGGGTGGATAATTCCCTCCAAACAAAAGGGGAGAATGTAGCCAACTGTTAAACCAAGGACCTTTCTTAAAGTGTTTTCCAACACACTTATGAGATCAGTCATAATATTTATATATACTCAAGCACTTTGAAATCTCAAGCTGTTTTAACCAGCTGTCATTTTGGTGTCAAACTCCGGTCATTTTAATGTGAAACAAAGGTCAACAGAGGGTTTGTCTTATTCTTTTCCTATTAGTGAGATGCCCTATAGTTACTGAACTCTGATTAAACCCCCCACTGTAGTCCCCACTGCACACTCCTGTTATCCCGGTCACGTGGCGTTTTATGACTATTTACAAATAAAATACAAAGAAATGGAGAAAAGTAAAAACATCAAATTAATATTTGAAGGTGTTATCAACAACCAAAAATATAGCCAACCCAGTATGGTCTATACAAGTTTGGCACTGATTATTAGGAAACATTTATACGTAAGAATGATATCCAGTAGGTGTATCATGCCAATTCAATTTTTTCTCTTTATCTAAAATAAGATGGCACAAACTTAAGAGGTATAGACTTCCGGCTGCAAAACAAATGAGTCACGGGTATAAAATGGACAGTGCAGGGAATATAGTCAATACCTATGTAACATCTTTGTGTGGTGATGGATAGTAACTAGACTTATCCTGGTGATCATTTTCAAATGTATAGAAATATCAAATCACTATGTTGTATAACAGGAACTAACATAGTGTTGTACGATGTTATACTTCAAAAACAAACGAACAAACTCATAGAAAAAGAGATCAGATTTGTGGTAACCAGAGGGGGTGGAGGAGGAATTGGATGAGGGCAGTCAAAAGGTACAAACTTCCAGTTATAAGATAAATAAATACAGGGATGTCATATACAGCATGATAAATAGAATTAACACTGCTCTATGTTAAATATGAAAGTTGTTAAGAGAGTAAATCCTCAGGGAAAAAAATTATTTTTCTATTTCTTTAATTTTGTATCTGTATGAGATGATGGATGTTCATTAAGCTTATTGTGGTCATCATTTCATGATGCAGGTAAGTCAAATAATTATGTTGTACACCTTAAACTTATACGGTGTGGTATGTCAATAATATCTCAAAAAAACTAGAAGAAACTAAAAGGGAAACAATAAAAATAAAAAATAAGACGGCAAAGTCCTTTTTTCATTGCTCATTCTAGCAGCTACACTGTAAAGATCATTGTAAATTTTGCTAAACTGTTGGCCTTTAGAAATATATTATTTATTTCTAAAGCTTATTCTCTTTGTTTACTGTTTAACCCCCAAATTCATATGTCAATATCTACTTCTGGCTTTTTTCTAGATTTTTGATTCTCACCTTAAAAATGTTTTGCTAATCTGCATCAGGATAATGAATTATATGGAATTATTTTATTAGCCATCATATTAAAGAGTAAGGGCTTAGAATTATGCATTCAAATCATGACAAAGGAGGAAAAGTATTTGAAGGTATCTATTTGGTTCCCTTTAAGTGAGGTTCTGAGTGATGCACTCTCCCAGCTAGTATTTTGCTGTCATTTGCACCTAGTTCATTCATCCATTCATTGAACATACATGTACTGAGCATCTACTATGAGCCTGGCACTACTGTTCGTGCTGGGGAGTTGATGGTGAATGATAACAAACACTTGTCCTTTGAGAGCTTACATTTCAGAAGGGAGAGACAGACGGTAAAGACATGACAAATAAATAATGTAATTGCAGACTGTGGTAGGTTTTATGATAAAAAGAAGTGGGATAACAGGCTAGAGAGTGACAGGAGAGGTACTACTTGAGGTGTGTTGATGAAGACAGCCTCTCTGGGGAGGTCCATCTGATACCTAACTCATGAGAAGACGTCAGAATAGAGCAAGATGAGCATGAAGCCTGGGATTGGCATGTTCGAGAAGCAGAAAGAAGGCAGTTAGTGAGAGGTAGGAGGTGGGTCAGGGAGATGGGCAGGGTCCCACAGGTGAGGCTCTGCGGCCATGGAAGGAGTCTGTATTCTGCTCTAATGGTTGTGGGAAACCACCACGTGAAGATCATTCTGGAGACTAAGTAGAAACGAGGTGCAGGGTTGCAAAGATAGTGACTCTAGGAAGCCAGGAGGCTTTCGAAACAATCCAGCAAGTGAGGACAGTGAGGGACTTCCCTGGTGGTCCAGTGGTTAAGACTCCGTGCTCCCAGTGCAGGGGACCTGGGTTGGATCCCTGGTCAGGGAACTAGATCCTACACGCGTGCCGCAACTAAGAGTTCTCATGCCACAACTAAAGATCCCACGTGCTGAAACTAAGACCCTGTGCAGCCAAATAAATAAATAAAATATTAAAAAGAAAAAAGAGAGAGGACAGTGATTTAGACTGGAGTTTAGCACAGGATGTGGTAAGAAGTGCTTGGCCTTGGAGGTAGCACTGAAAACCTAAGGTAAAGAACCTTAATATTTCTTATACTTCATCACTTTTCATTTCAAAGAAAACTAGTAATAGCTAACAAAAAGCATGCACATTGCTTTTTCCCAAATGTGTATAATCCTGTTTCTCTAAAAGCACCTTACTCATTGACACCATTTAATCACAGAATATTAGACTCGGAAGAGATCACAGAGTTACATAATCTAATTATCTGTTTTGCTCTAGATTGAACAGGCTGGAATCAAAGAAAGCACAGGTAACATCACAAGTGGTCATTAATGCCTCCTGCTATAATTATAATATAAATACTAATATGCCAAGATAGCAAATCATTTTTTATGTTCTCAGAAAAATTCAGAATGAACAAGATTTCATTACAAAAATGTTTTCCCTTGAGGCATAATTCTGTGAGCAGCCTAGATTTCTAAAATAGCAATGGGCTGACCATAACGATATATTTTCCTTTAATTGTGTGTTTCTAGAGGATATCTTTAACTTAAAATAAAATTACCTTTTCCGGACACCAATTTTAAATTACTCAAATTTCTGAGACTTTTCTTAATAACACCCCAAATAAGATTCTACAGCATAGCTTTAATCATTAGAAAAATAGTTGTTGTGAATAAATAAATCTTATATATGGAAATGCTATACTCAAATACAGAGTTGAGTAAAACATTAATACTGAAGGGTGTTTGCACTTACAACTATGATTTAAAACAGTAAGTTTCTGAATATTTCATTTTAAAAACTTCATAATCTTCATCTCCTAGAGATAGTGAAAAATCTGTGTGAAATAGAAGAAATGATTTATTCAACAAATATTTATTGAATACCTATAGGGCCCAGGCATTGTTCTAAGTCATTGAGGATAGGGCAGTGGTCAAGAAAGACACAAGTACTCACCTGCATGCAACCTACATTCTGATGGTGGGAGAAACGCAATAAAAAAGCAAGTAATTTGTAATTTGTAATTAATTCATCAGGGAGTGATAGTGTCATGGGGAAAAATTAAGCATGGAAAGTTGATGAGGAATGTGTTAGAAGGGATTGCTATTTTAGACATAAGAGAAAAAGACATTCAGAAAAAGAGCACTCCATGCAGGCAGAGGGGACAGCAAGTGCCAAGTGCAGGAGGAGGAAGCATGTCTGGTGTATGGGAAGAATCACAAGAAGTGGCTGGAGTGGGACGAGGGGTGTGTGTGTGGGGGTCCCAGGTCACACAGTTAGGCAGGGGCCAGATGATGGGGGCCTCGTGGACCACTGTAGAGACTTTGGCTTTTACTTTGAGTAGGGAAGCCACTGGAGAGTTCCAAAGAGAGGACCATCACGATCTGACTAAATATGCTCTAACAGGATCATTCTGGCTGCTGTTTTGATCATTGTGAGTATGCGTGTACGTGTACATGTGAACACATCTGTGCTGGGGATGGGGTACACAGTGATGGAAGTAGTGAGTGCTGTTAAGACACTGCTGCAAAAATCCAGGCAAGAGAAGGCGATGGCTTGGACCAGGATGGACAACGTGGAACTGGTAAGAAGTGGTTGGGTCCTGCGTATCTTAGATGATTCGGTCAATGAAACTGCCACTGGAACAGATGTGGCTTATGAAAGAGAGGAGTGAGGGGTGACTCCATGGTTTTGGGCCTGAGCAACTAGAAAGATGGAGTTGCCCTTTACTGAGGGGTGGAGACTGTGAGAGACAGGTTTTGTGTGAGCTCCAGGAGCTTAGTTTTTGACATGGTAGGTTGGAGGTACTAATTAGACATCCAAGAGGAAATGGTGAGAGGCAGTGAAGATATGAGTTTAGCAGCTGAAGGGAGGCTGGGGCAAGAAATATAAACTGAGAGGCGTAAACTTTCAACAGCATTTAAAGCTGTGACATTAGAGACCATTTAGGGTATGGACTCTTAAAGGTTTTTGTGCCATGAACCCCTTTGAAAATCTGTTAAAACCCACAGTCTCCTTCCCCGAACGACATTTTAAATGCACAAAATAAAATATATCTTAAATATATTTTGGTATATATAACTGGTATAAAGAAAACCAATTATAATAAAGTATGCCATCAAAACATTTAAACAGTTACACTGTGGTAAAATGATTTTTTAAATTAATACACTAAATAATGATATAACAGTGAGCAAAATAATTACAGTCACTTCAAAGAAGTCATGTGCATAAATATTTCAAGATATCTGTAACAGCTATAATGAAATGAAAATATCTGCAATAAGTCACAGATACAGCTGATATTACCGTGGTTTGGTTGCCTGCATTCACAGTTGTAGGAAATGCAAAGTTCATTTAGAGGTTCATGAAAATAAAGAAATGTTTCCCTTTCAAGATCACAGAGACCAGGTCTGTGGACTCCAGGTTAACAATCCCTCACTTAGGGGTGAACGTAGCTAGAGAAGAAGGGAAGGCCAAGGTGTGTAACCTGAGATTCTCCAACATTAACAGGCAAGGAAAAAGGAGAAAGACAAAGAAAATGGAAAAAAACAAGACAAAATATGAAAATTAAAAGGAGACAATTTAAATCTCTAAATCAAGGAACTTGTTCCTGTTTAAATATCCTCAATCTTGCTCCTGCATTTGGCAGACAGCCTCAATGTACTCGCTCCGTTTCTTTATCAAGTCTTTTATTTACATGTCCATTTCCATGTGCTTTTAGAATTCCAGTTCCTAGATAAGGAGTGATGTTTGTATTATATTTAGGGAAACCCAGCGTTTCCTATAGTATCCTTCATCCCAGGGTACATTAATCACTAGTATTTTCAATTTTACATAGAGTAAATTGATTTTCTGTATGACATGCTGTTCTCTCAGTCACCGGGTTAGATTTTATGGGAAGTTCTAATACCCATAAAATAGCTACTTTATCCATT
Source organism: Physeter macrocephalus (assembly GCF_002837175.3). Classification (NCBI taxonomy): domain Eukaryota; kingdom Metazoa; phylum Chordata; class Mammalia; order Artiodactyla; family Physeteridae; genus Physeter; species Physeter macrocephalus. The sequence goes on along the minus strand of NC_041220.1, from coordinate 36,660,676 downwards.
TGGGCAAATAGTAAGTCACATTTCCCATCTAAACAATGAAAGTAGCAGTTTATAATATATACTCCAATGTAGACTTTAACTGGCTTGTTGAAGAGATAATGCTGATAACCTACGTGATAATGCTGATAACACACAAAACTCGTCCATAGCCAAAAATGGAGGATGGAAAGGTTGATCATTAAAGTGGGAAATAGGAGGATACTGCTATAGTATGTTGGAAAGATATAACTGTACGTTTTAGATATACACACATCTATAAGATACTATAAATTGTTGTGTGCATCTAAAATGAAAACCTGGAAAGATTGTGGAAAAGCCCTGACAAATGGCAACAAAATTTCAACATTAAGCCTACTACTAAAGGGCACTTCAAAATCTGTTAAAGTAATTTAAAAAATAGATATAGTTTTCAAATATTTTCCTCCAGACGATTCTTTGGGTTGAAAGACACTTTGAGGACAACTGGGAAATGTAAACGCATACTGAAGATTAGACGAATGGATGTTAATTCCCTAGGGTGCAGTTATGCTGCTGTGGTTACATAGGAGGTTGTCTCAGTTACTAGGAGACGCACGCTGACCTGTTTAGGGCTGACTTGTCACACTGCCTACAACTTAAAGTTTCAGATGATTCAGGAAAAAAAGGTGTGTGTGTGTGTGTGGTTGTGTGTGTGGAGAGAGAGAGAGAAAAAGGACATAGAGAAACAAAGAAAGGAGACAGAACATGCAAGAACGAGTTAATTAGTGAATGTCAGTGAATGACATAAAGATATTCATTCTACTAGTCTTCAAATTTTTTATAGATGTGAAAACTATCAAACTAATAAGCTGTGGAAAAAAATTCCACAGAAATGTATATACATTAATACAATTAATGTCCCACAACATTGGTATGTAAATCTATAATAGACATACCTAAAACAAGGAGGTAACGATTTATACAGCATAAATTAAAAAATTTAAAAAGAATAATAACATGAATTTCATATGAACTGAATTCAAAATAAAAATGATTAAATAGGGCAATCATTTTATTTGCATCAAAAGTGTGACACACAGGGAAGAACAACTTCCCGATGTCCCGTGGTCACTCACTGAGAAGTCACAGAGTCCCCTAGTCATGCCCTACCGATCCAGGGTCTCTAATTTCAACTGGACCTTAGTGTTGCTCAAAAATTATCAGTCCTCGGGCTTCCCTGGTGGCGCAGTGGTTGAGAGTCCGCCTGCCGATGCAGGGGATACGGGTTCGTGCCCTGGTCCGGGAAGATCCCACATGCCGCGGAGCGGCGAGGCCCGTGAGCCATGGCCGCTGAGCCTGCGCGTCCAGAGCCTGTGCTCCGCAATGGGAGAGGCCACGGCAGTGAGAGGCCCGCGTACCGCAAAAAAAAAAAAAAAAAAAAAAAAATTATCAGTCCTCAATTTCTCCAAATCTCCAAAGAGGGCATTTTTCTATTCTCACCATTCTCAAATGTTCCATTACTCTCTGAGCAGATGATCTCATTTCCAAGTTCAAAGAAAATAGAAATACCAGATGGGAAGTCCTTCACCTGCACGCTCTGTGGCAGACACTGCCATCTGGCTGATCTAACTGCCATTCCAAGTCCTGTGACTTCGTCTACCCGAGGACAGGAAAGCTTTCCTAGCCTCCCTTGTAGTGAGTGGTGGTACATGTGACACAGTGCTGGACAATGAGATGGAAGCAGAGGTCTCCTGGAGGCCTCTGGGAACACGTTCCTGATTAAGCGACCAAGAATAGCCAACACCATCCCTTCCCCCTTTTTCCTGCCTTGCTCACAGCCTGGGAGGAAAAGACGAATGAAGTGATGTCTACCCTCTCAGTGCTGACATTACTGACTGCAAAAGCCATGCCAGCAACTGCTTACCTGAGGGAAATACTGTCACAGGAGAAAAGTAAACCTCTGCTTGAGTGTGGCACTGTTCGTAGCTGGATTTTCTTCTATTTGCAATGGAAAGCATTCCTAACTGAAGCCATTCTTCCCTCCATTCCACAGTTAAAGAGAGACCCCTTATCCAGCACCACGGATCCCACTCCCGCCTTCTCAGAGGCTCTCGACTATTGACTGCACCCCCTCCCCTTCAGTATCTTCAGCCTTTCTCTCTCCACTAATTATTGCATCAGTGTTTAACACACTCAAGTCTTGCCTGTATTAAACAAAAACTTTATTTATAAAATAAACTGTCTCTCAACCTCCCATCTTCCTCTAGCTTCTTCTGCCTTATCTTTATCCCTCCTTTCACTAATATTCTTCCTAAAAGAGCTGTCCACGTCCACTATCTCCAATTCCTTATTTCTTATTCATTCCTCAACTCGCTTCATCTGGAGTCAGTCCCAGCCACTTTACTGAAAGTGCTTTTGCCAAGGTCGTCAGCAAGATTCTTATTGCAAAATCCAATGGGAATTGGTTGGTTTTTATCTTCATTGACCTCTTTGTAGCATCTGACACCATGAGCGTTCTATCCTTTTTGAAATACTTTCTCTCTTGGAATTTTAAAAAATATTCTGTCCTAGCTTTTCTTCCTCCCTCTGGCAGATCCTTCTAAGCCTCTTTTGAAGGATCCTTTTTGGCAAGTCCTTTGCACGTTGGTATGAAATGAGTATCTATATATTGCTGTCTTCTCAATCTGTATCTCTTCAGCAGCTCCCTACTAGAGACCCTGAAAAGTCCCACAGACTCCCCCAACCCTGCCTCTTCCCCCATGTTCTCTTTCTCCATGAGTGGTACCACCATCCACCCAGTGCTGCAAGCCAGATTCCAGAATGATCCTTGATGCCACCCTCTCCCTTGTTCCTCAAAACCAGTTAATCAGTAAGCCCTGTGAATTCAGCCTTCTAAAGGTCTGTGACCAGCCCATTCCTCTCAGTCCTGCTAATCTTCTCCCAGGTTAGCCTCTCCTGTCATCAGTTGCCTAAACCTCTCCCTCAGCTGACCCCACCTCTATGCTGTTGTTCAGGGGAACTTCTTTTAGTTTCTCCCAAACTGCCACCCTCTCTTTTACTTCTGAGCTTTCATGCATTTCCTCTGACCATAATTCTTTTCACAAGGCTAAGTACTAACCTTTCAATTCTCAGTTTAAGCTTCCACTGCTTTGGTACCTTGGGCTGGGCTGGGTGCCCCTGCTGTGTGTTTGCATAACATCCTATACCCCCACTATCATGGCTCTTTTGTCTTCTTTTGCTCCATGAGGACACATTTCATTTCTAATAACCCATTTCTCCAAATGGATTTCTCAGTTAGATTATAACGCTAAGATTTTAATTTTCTTGGCACTAAGACAACAATTTTCTATATGCCACTGGTATTCATTAATGGTTGTGGATTGAATCCCTGGAATATTAAGGATTCCCATTTAGTTTTAAAAGTCACTTAATCTACAATGAAAAAGGGACATAAATTCTGAGATAAATAGTCATTAAAATGACTTTGGTAATCATTAAAACAGTTATATTCCACTTACTAGGATTGATATATCTTACTTTTGTAAGCAAGGAGTGATCCTGTATTATCCCTGAAGTGTAGAAATTGGTTATTGCCTATTGCAATAGAAATTCCAAGAAAAGTAATTAAACAAAATATATATAAACCACTAACTACATCTATATAGATTGTCCACAAGGAAAAGGACGTAAAATGCATTCAGTCACTCCAGTGTTGGTGAGACTGGAACTCTCATATACTGCTGGCAGGACAGTTAAGATGATACAATCACTTTGGAAAACTCCTTAACTGTTTCTTAAAAATTAAACATACACCTATCACATACCCCAGCCAGTAAAAATGCATGAGGAGAAGTTGTGGAGTGACAGAAATATACTATATATCTTGATTGTGACAGTAATTTTATGACCCTATACATTTTTCAAAAGTCATCAAATTGTATACTTATATTTGGTGACTTTATCTTATGTAAATTAACTCAATTAGATTCTATTGATTTTTTTTAAAAAAATTGCAAACATTTTGACGGGTAATTTGATGAACTAAAGTACTATTTTTAAGATACAATAATGTTATTTTGTTTATAAAAACTAAAAAATAATTTCCTATAATTTACAGTTACATACTAAAATACAGATAGAATGTTTTAATGACTAACATTTGCTTCAAAATCATTCATAGACCAGACGTGTGTGGAGGTATTTAAGAAATAAAACTTACCATACATTGAGAATTACTGAAACAGGGTGACCAGTATGTGGGATACACTATACTATTCTCTCTACTTTTTGTAGCCTTTTGAGAATTGTTATTTTAGAAAGTAAAATAAAATAAATAAAAATGTAAAAAAAATTTTTTAATGCATTCAAAAGCTTTTAATTAAATAAAATCTAATTAAGTCAATCTAATTTAATCATCAGAGAAACAGAGGTCAACAAGACTAAAGTAATTTAAAAATAAGACCCTTATGTAACAGTTTTACACATAGATTCAGAAATAACAATGTGACATTATTGAAACATCGGATTATTACCAGGATTTACTGCAATTAGTTTTTTCTACTTAATATGCATGTGCTTCAGATTACAAAACCAAGAAGTTCCTTTGTATGATGAACCAAAGGCCGACACGTTGACCGGCTGAAACTTTTCACACATTTTCAACAATCTAATTGCCAACACAATATAACTTAATATACAAAACGCTATCTGCATCCCAGATAAATTTTAGGGTGAGCTACCTATTCCTTGATTCCAAGGAGAAAATGGATTGTGTTGCAGGTTATACAAGCTATGTTCAGAAAGTATATGACCAAAGGGCCATATTATCCTATTTATTGCTAAACAAAATATATTTCAGAACAATAATGTAACTTTACAAAGGAAGACGCTGCCTATATACCAACACAGTAAACATCCAAGAAAAAAGATCAGGCCAAAAATTCAAGAAAATAAATGTCAGCTTTATATTTTACCAATGATGTTTCAAGCCAAATATGATTTGGCTTGGGAATATGATTTGGGACAAAGTGCCTGGCAAAAACTGTTAAATCACTGCAACCCTTCAAGTTCCATATTCATCTGCTTTAGAATTTCAGATCTTTTCCTAAAACTATTACACTGTTTACAGTTAGGACTTCCATGGCTCTATTTGCTTCTACCTCTGTAATTCAGTCGTAAGCTCCCTGAATGCAAGCGCGCAGTCGTAAACGGTGTTTGTGTCTCCCATTCAACCCCACACAACACCAGCATTCACAAAAATAAAAGCCTGAAGACAAATGAATAAAGCACACGTCACATACTGTGGCACACTAGATCTTAGAGTCTGCGTTGGTCACAGACGGGGGTGGCTGACTGCTTCAAAACAATTCTCAGGTGGCCATGCCTGTGTGACACCCTTTCTCTGGTTAAAGCCTTTATCCTCTGGCCACAGAGCAGGTACACAGACCAAGCCTGACTAATGAGAGTCCTTCTTCTGGACCTTAGAAATGGATTCTGGGAAAGAGGTATCCTTTTCCCCTATAATCTCAGAGTTTTTTGGACGTGAGCTTCCGAGCTGTCAGGGGCTGCCTCTCTAGTTTCACGGAGAAGCTGATTTCTACAGCCAACACACAGAAGGCAGAGACAGGAGACAGTGAGTGTCCGGATGAGCCAGGCACCCCTAAAGTCAGCTTTACCCCTGCCCTTCCCACAGTTAGGTTCACGTAAGGATTGCATCACTAGAAGCCAGAACTCTAACTAGCACAGACACAGATGTGTATTACTGTAAGGACTCACGGAGTCCCAAGTCCTTATGTTAGGTATTAGGAAAGGGATTAGAGAGGTTAAGTACCTCGCCTAAAGTCTCACAATGAATTTGTAAGGAAGCAGGAAACTCTGGAAGATTCTGCAGGTGGGCTCACCGTCACTCATTCTAACGCCAACATTTTTCAGTGCTGTTGCAGCTAGGGTGCAGGCACGTGGCCTAAGTTCCCGGCAAGCGGAGCCATCTCACCGGGACTTGAATGAGAAATATGAAGTGAGAGGCGATGGCTGCTCAGGCAGCTGGTGTCTCCTGGGAGCCTGGAGGTGGAGCCATGTGGTGCTTCCGAGACAACCAAGGTGGACCCCGCACACACCTCCTACCTGCCCGAGGCAGCAGTGGCTCCCTAGCACCACTCTGTGCGTGTCTGTGTTTTGATTGAGTAGCACCCCAAATTGGTGCTCCCAAGATTCCAGGAGCCACCTAATAACTTTCAATAAAGCTCTTTCTGCTTAAACTACCTAGAGTTCTGCTTGAGACCAAGAACCTTGACCTACCTAGAATTTGGTACCTGGAAATGGGGTGCTGCACCTAAAACGTGGAACTGGATTCTGAAGGAGGTAGAGCTTTGAGCGGATAAGGCACAGACACTGGGAGCAGAAAGCTGGCAACTCTTATTACGCAGTGATGCAAAGTTTTGTCAAACTATCCCCTGCTGTACCTCAGAAAGCAGGCTAGATGCTATGAATGTTCCATTAGGGAAAACAATAAGAAAAATTTGGCCTAAAATAAGGATATTTAATAGGAGTACCCAGAATTCCTACACTCCTTCCCAAATTCAATATCACTTAGAAATTGTTTTTAGCTGCATCAGAAGCTAAAAAAACAGGGACTTAATCAAATCGGGGATTTTATTTTTCTGAAACCTGAAGATTCATGGACACTATAAAGGGGAGTCAGTCTATGCACTTCATATCTTGAAAATGGCTATCCCAAATCATCAAGAAACAGTAAAATGATGAGCAGTTTGCTAAGAAGAGACAGAAGTAGGTCACATCTATAGCAAGAGTTCATTGAGATCATTTCATATTTTGCTCATGTTATGTTGCTTTGCAGCCTAAAATATACTTTCACATATTCCTCCTCTCTCCCCTCTCCTCCTCCTCTTTCTACCTCTTCTTCCTCTTTCTCTCTCTCTCCCTCCCTCTCTCATTCTCTCTCTCAATTCCCTTTACTTCCCCCACTCCCCTTCTCCCTCTTTCTTTGAGAACCCTATAACCCTATAAGGTATCTGGGCAGGCATTATCCATTATTCATTATTGTTCTCAAAGAAGAGAAGGAACTGCGGCTTTAAAAAGTTTTATAACTATTTTAACATTAAAAATCAAGTGGCAGAATCATTAATTAGAAGTGGAGCAGATCCAGCTTTGTGAGGCCTGAAGGTAATACAATTTGCAGAAACTTTGTTAAGAAAAATAATACAAAATTAAAAATATAAAATCAGATATGAAAGTGAATGAGAAAAAAATCACAACGAATTATAAAATTTTATAAAGCTAACAAATACCACTAATGGCACAGAATATAGCAAAAAGGATAATTTTTTATTAACTAACTCTCTAATATCTTCTCCAATATCTTTTCATACATGTCTATGCTGCATACTCTGATCATCTCTTCAAATTCAAATAAATTTTTACATATAAATTTCTATGTAGATATGCAGAAACTTTGTTAAGAAAAATAATACAAAATTAAAAATATAAAATCAGATATGAAAGTGAATGAGAAAAAAATCACAACGAATTATAAAATTTTATAAAGCTAATAAATACCACTAATGGCACAGAATATAGCAAAAAGGATAATTTTTTATTAACTCTCTAATATCTTCTCCAATATCTTTTCATACATGTCTATGCTGCATACTCCGATCATCTCTTCAAATTCAAATAAATTTTTACAAATAAATTTCTATGTAGTCAAAAAGTTTTTCATTTTTTTATTCAGCACAGCAGATTGAAACGTATTCTTTATTATTAATAGGTTTGAAAAAAATATTCAGCTTCACAACTCTTTTATGTCCCGTAAGCTTAAGTTTGGGAAAGAAGTTTCTTTCATGCCTGAGCCAGAAGATTTCAGGGCATTTCAATTCTCTTGTGCAAGATAATCTTGAATGCTTTATGATAACACTCAAGCAGCTTGTTATTGATGGTTTATTTTGTGGGATATTATGAGTTTTATGTTATTTTATTGATGTCAGTATCTGTTGTCAAATCCGCAAGAAAGTTAAATCTTTTTCTAGTGTGTTCATATGATTCATTACTCTTGATTAACTGGTTTCTATTTGAAATTTATCCCTCTCAATGAATTACTGCTTTTAATGTGGTCTGAAAGTTTGTTACCATTTATTTCTTGATAGAAGAGTATCTACTGATCACATACAGAAAGATATTAAAAATAATTTCACTTTGGAGTGTTATTATAATTAGAGATGTTTCACTGTCAATTATATTTCTGAGAGGGGAAAACCTCCAGTTTTGACTAGGTGACAATGAGAACTGAATTCTGCCTACGCACCTAGTGAATTTCATGTGCTGATGGATTTTACCTACCTAATGACTGGAAGAATTTTCCACATATGGATTGGCTTATGATTACACACCTTTCAAACCTCTTTCTCCTCCACTACCCATATATTTCTGGTGCTGGGGGCTAAAGACTATTCACACAGCAACTAAACTTCTGGCTCCACTGTCAGTATCATGAAATGCGATGAGTTTGTGTGGTTGGGCAGCACTCTGCCTGTGGGAGCACAGCCTACGCCAAGAAGGCTGACAAGAGCAGACACAGAGCAGCCTGAGGGGCACAGAGAGGTTTGACAAAAGTGGAAAAGTGGGTAGAGATAGTAAGAGACTTACAGATAAAACACTTTACTCTTGGGAAATTTACAAAAACATTTGCCTAGTTGAGCACAACAGTAGGGCGCTGGAAGGGGCCCTTGCAACCGAGGGGCCCTGGAGTTTAAGCTTCATTAGCTTGATGGCGAACATGCCTCTGCTTTTTCCATAACGTGGTTCTTGTTTTCATTTAACTTAATTCTTTTGTGGCTTTATTGAAATATAACTGACATACAACATTGTGTAAGTTTAAGGTGTACAATGTGATGACTTTATACATGTATATCTTGCAAAATGTTCACCACACTAAGGTGAGTTAACAAATCCTTCGCCTCACATAATTACCATTTTCTTGTTGTTGTTATTGAAGTTCTACTCTCATAGCAACTTTCAAGTATACAATACAGCAGTGTCAACTCTAGTCACCGTGCTGTACATTAGATCCCCAGAACTTATTCAACTTAGAACTGAATCTTCTCACCCTTTGACTACCACCTCCCCATTTCCCTACCCCTAGGCCCTGACAACCACCATTTCTACTCTCTGTTTCCATGAGCTCAATGTTTTTGATTCCATATATAAGTGAGATCATACAGTATCTGTCTTTCTCTATCTGACTTATTTGACTCAGGCTAATGCCTTTAAGGTCCATCCGTGTTGTCACATGTGTATATATCACATTTTCTTTATCCATTCATCTATTGATGAACACTGAAGTTGCTTCCATGTCTTGGCTATTGTACATAATGTTGCAATGAATATGAAGGTGCATATATCTTTCTGACTTAGTGTTTTCATTTCCTTTGGATAAATACCCAGAATTGGAACTGCTGAGTCATATGGCACTTCCATTTTTAATTTTTTAAGGAAACCAAATACTGTTTCCTTAGGGGCTGCACCAATTTACATTGGTGTACAAGGGTTCCTTTTCTCTACATCCTTACAAGCACTTGTTAGCTCTTGTCTTTTTGATAATAGCCATTATAACAGGTAACAGGTAATGTCTCATTGTGTTCCTGGTTTGCATTTCGCTGATGATTAGTGATACTGAGCACCTTTTCATGCACTTGCTGCACATTTGTATGTTTTCTTTGGAAAAATGTCTATTCAAATATTCTGCCCATTTTTAAATTGGATTGTTTGGTTTTCTGCTACTGAGTTGTACAAGTTCCTTATATATTTTGAAAATTAACTCCTTATCAGATATGTGCAAATATTTCCCCCCATTCTGTAGGATGCCTTCTCATTTTGTTGATTGTTTCTTTTGCTGTGCAGAAGCTTTTCAGTTTAATGTAGTCCCACTTATTGATTTTTGCTTTGTTTTAATTTTAAAATGTAAGTCTCGCTTTGCCAAAATTCAATTTTCCGCTCCACTTTAATCATTGGAGAGGAAGAGGAAAGAAGTGTCAATAGAATAGAACTTCTCCCTGTGACATTAATATTACTAGAAAATTTTCCTTGTCTTCTTGGGAGCCGAAGGAGGACACCTGCCCTCTCTCACTTTACCCACTTCATCTCTCTAAGCCTCAATTTCTCCATATGTAAAATGTGGGAATTCAAGGCCTTTCAAAAGTTATGTCTGAATGAATGAATGAGTTCCTTGGGTTAGAAAACTGAAGCCTCTTGAGAGGCCTGGTCCTGTAATCATGGAAGGTCCATTTCAGGTTTCAGGGAAAAGCCAGAGCACTATGGGAACGGGTCCTGTGTGCCTGGGGGTGGCATGGCACATGGCACCATGAGACCTCATTACAGGCACCAGGAAAGAAGAGACCATCCTGGAGAAGTGGATCCGAATGTGGGGGGTGGTAGCATGGGCACAGAGAACCCAAAGCGAACTTTACCATGTTGCTTTATCTGGGACTATCACCTAAATCTATCATTTGGCATACACATAATGGGAAAATACAGAGAGCCACACAATGTCAGGAGGTTTCTAAAATTTTGACAAACTTGATAAAAGTATTACAAGAAGAGATATATATTCAATGAATGTTTAAAGGTATTAAAATGCTCAGAAGATATGCAGATTGCCAACAAACACATGAAAGAATGCTCAACATCATTAATCATTAGAGAAATGCAAATCAAAACTACAATGAGATATCATCTCACACCGGTCAGAATGGCCATCATCAAAAAATCTAGAAACAATAAATGCTGGAGAGGGTGTGGAGAAAAGGGAACACTCTTGCACTGCTGGTG
>NC_041220.1:36636201-36649467 GCF_002837175.3 Physeter macrocephalus | reverse complement strand
GAGGGAGACGCAAGAGGGAAGAGATATGGGAACATATGTATATGTATAACTGATTCACTTTGTTGTAAAGCAGAAACTAACACACCATTGTAAAACAGTTATACTCCAATAAAGATGTTAAAAAAAAAATGCTCAAAGGCAAAAGGGGTATGAGTACAACACAATCCATGTAGCTTAGCACACATTGCCAAGTTCAGAAGGGCTAACTAATGAATATTATAATTGAGCTGGTGATAAGAAAGCAAGGGATTCTTAGAGTTGTAACTGTAAAAATACGTATATTTACCCATTCCAGTCCCTGCTGGTGCAATTTCTCTTGAAAAAATTTCCACTGCCGCCTTCTGTTTATGATGTACTGAAAGCCAAAGGACTACTTCTCGAAGACCCTATTAACAAAGAGTAGAAATTAACAAATGCATAGCTCAAAATAAGGCACAAATCTGTGTCTGCATAGCATGAAAGATTTTTTTCTGGACCATATAAATATCTCTAGTTTGCATGATTACTATAAGGAGTTTACTATTATGTTTTCCTGATTATGCCATGCATATCCACAAAAATAAACATCCTATTAAAAATAGGGACTTCCCTGGTGGTCCAGTGGCTAAGACTTCGTCTTCCAATGCAGGGGGTGCAGGTTCGATCCCTGGTTGGGGAGCTAAGATTGCGCATGCCTTGCAACCAAAACATAAAACAGAAGCAATATTATAACAAATTCAATAAAGACTTTAAAAATGGTCCACATCAAAAAAAATCTTTAAAAAAAATAGATAACACTGAGTCCCCCATAAATTAATAACAATTATTTTTATCTTAAGAATACAACTTGAGGACTTCCCTGGTGGTGCAGTGGTTAAGAATCTGCCTGCCAATGCAGGGGCACGGGTTCGAGCCCTGGTCCAGGAAGATCCCACATGCCGTGGAGCAACTAAGCCCATGCGCCACGACTACTGAGTCTGGCTCTAGAGCCCGGGAGCCCCAACTACTGAGCCCAAGCACCACAACTACTGAAGCCCACGTGCCTAGAGCCCCTGCTCTGCAACAAGAGAAGCCACTGCAATGAGAAGTCCACAATGAAGAGTAGCCCCCACGCGCTGCAACTAGAGAAAGCCCGCACGCACCAACGAAGACCCAATGCTGCCAAAAAAAAAAAAAAAAAAAACAAAGACTACAACTTGACACATGGTAATAATAGCTTGGAAAAATTGCTAAAATTACATTTGTAAAATTCCTTTTTTTTCATTTTTCCTCTATTATTTCATTGATACTGATTACTTTCTTTATATGACAGGTGATTTTAAATTACATGTGTGTAACTGCTATAGCTCAGTTTCTCCTAAGAATATTTACAACATAGATGATCTATAGTCACTGGATAGTTTATTACAGAATGAATCAATTATCCTACTTTGAAACAGAATTATAGTTTATAAGTATGTAAATAAAAGTGCCTTATTTGAAAATTTTAAGAATTCAGCAATCACCTTCTTTGAAACGTGTGGTCATTTGGAAGGTCACTAAAAGGCAGTGGAAGTCTGAGACTAGTTCTGCCTCTTCTTCCAAAGACCTGCTTGTCTTTAATCAAGTCAGTTTACTTTTCCATAACATAATTTTCCTTTTTAGTAAAATGCAGATAATATCAGCTTCCTAACTACCGCATAGAGCTATTATGATGAAAATAAGTGGCATCAGATGTGAAACATTGCTTCAAGTACAAATATGAGATATAATTATTTTAATAAGACCAGTAATTAAACTTCTACTTTTCCCATTATGTTTACTGTCAATCTCTCTGTCTAAAACCAACTTAATGACTCTATTTGACAATTTAATTATGTGACTAAATGTAGGTTCATGGGCACATCAAGAAAAACAGACATAGGCACTGTTTTCCAGCATCTTTTAATAAAGAGCAACTTCCAAACAACAAATTAAAAGTTGGCTTTCACAACAACCTTTCATTTTCAGTTCTACATTCAATAGTTCTTATTCAGTGAATTAAATATGGTAATTAAGCCACCTGGAAACTAACAGAGCACACATTTCCATGAATAGTGAAATATCTACACTTTGACACCTGGTTCCTGTTTCTGGGTTTTATCAAGCATCTAAAATTTCCTATATAACTCTAAGTGGGCCCTAGTTTATATCCTGACCTTACCACACACTAGTCGTACAAAATAAAACACAGGAGTTTTTGACATTTGCGGGGTTTTATAAAATGAAATGAATAATAGACTGCAAAAATTATGAAACCAAGAATTCCTTCTCTAAAAAGTGTTATTGAAATAAAATATTTAGTCAATATCTTGTTGGACTTACTATTTCCTATGGAAGAGAAAATTTCTAAATAGAAAAGAATCTCAAAGTTTTGAACAGATATTTGAGTTATTTAATATATCTAGGACTATGAATAACAATATTATTTTTCTCCTCTAAAATTTAATAAATTATCTTTTTATGTTATTCAAGCCTTAATAATTCAGTCACAAAGGTCTTAGATCTTTTTAATTCACTCCACACTAAAATGAAACTCTTGCTCTTGGTGGTTAAAAGTGCAGATGCTAGAACTAGACTGTAGGGGGTGCAAATCTGGTCCTGTCCCTCAGTAGCTGTTTGATCACAGACGAATTACTCAACCTCTCTGTGCCTGAGTTTCCTCATTTATAAAATGGACGTATTAATACTAACAGATCTACCTGAAAAGGTTGTGAGAGCTAAAGGACAACACAAGTGAAGCACTCAGAACACTGCCTGACACTTAGCAACCCCTCAATTAGTGTTAATTGTTACTGTTACTATTGCCTCTGTTGTTTCCCATACATTTTCCCAACTTTGATTAACACAAGTGAAAGCAATCACTATAAACCAGAATATCTACAAATACTCTGGGATAAATAAGATGGTCAGACCATTGTGAATATGACTACTGGGGTTAAAAAGTCCTAAAAAGGGTTAACGATGTGAACAGAAAGTTTATATAACACACATCTGTAATAATGCTGTTAGGAGTAAATATATGGATACAGAAAAAACTACCTAGACAAGGTCAAATTAATTATCCATAATTTAATGACATTGATCATATTTCATTTTATTTAATTTAGCTATTCATATTTTAAAAAATAACCTCAACATAACTTGGATTAAATTAGATTAATGAAATTGATTTCTAATGGGTGGTTACAATAGATTTTGACATACTTTATATGTTGGATTTTTAAAATATAAACAAATACTTAATTCTAAATCACTGATCCATTTTCTAGTCAAGAGTAGAAAATTTCCAGCAAGAATGGAAAAAATACTTCTGTTTTTACTGCTAAAGAACAAACAACATATATTAAGAACAAGTTAGAAGTTAAAAATTTTAAATTCTTAACTCTAAAAACTTTTGAAGAAAACCATATACGTGACACCCAAGAGCCTAAATATAACTCAGATATTAAAGGTGGAACAAGGAAGGAAGGGAATGGAATTGGGGTAAGTTTTGCCATAGGCAAATAGAATATTCAAATTGAATAATAAGCTTGTTATAAAACTACAGATTTAAAAAAAAATACACACTGTAAAATAGAAGTAACCCAAAATTCATTACCCATTAAACCTTAGCTAGGCTGGTCTTTACAATAAATACTTTCATACATAACTGATTAAGAATACAGTAAGTCCCCTACATACAAACGAGTTCTATTCCCATTCTGAGAGCATGTCCGTATGTCCAATTTGTTCGTAAGCCCAACAAAGTTAGTCTAGGTACCCAACTAACACCATTGTCTATACAGTACTGTACTGTAATAGGTTTATAATATTTTCACACAAATAATACATAGAAAACAAACACAAAAAATAAGGAAAACATTTTTAATCTTACAGTACAGTGCCTTGAAAAGTACAGTAGTACCAGCTACCTCACCGCTGCTTTTACACTTGCTTCCAGACATCCTAGGCTTGAAATAAAGATACTGTACTACTGTACACTATACAGTACTGTACAGTAAAGTACACAAAAGCACAACTACTATAGAGGATGCACACACGACAATGTACGCCAGACAGGTGAACTAACTTATGTGATTGGACATGTGAAAGCACATTAGCATCTTCCAAAGTTCGCAACTTGGAGGTTCATATGTAGGGGACTTATTGTATTTCAACGCACTAATTTGCACTGGAATGAGAAATCTGTTCTACTTACTCCATTTAAATTTGCTTTAGCTTGTGCTCCGTATATTTCCTCAAATCCTAAAATCCGAACGCGAACCTCACTATAATCTTCCAAGCCAGCTTCTTCAAACACGAGTCGAGTTCTCCAGCAAAGTAAATGCGATTAAAAAATATTCATGAATTTATGGTAGATCAATTCCAACAATCCCTTAAGTTTGGTTAGTCAAGCATTTTGGATGTCAATAACAATTACAGTGAAAGCAGGGCAATCTAGGGCATTTAAGGCCATCAGGCACTCCTGAATGTAGTTTTAGCTTCAAACCACAGCATGTGAGGTTATAGCCTCAATGTCCTTATTTTCTAAACAGACTAAAATTGAAGATTTCTTCTTTGACTCAATAATTATATGTACAAGTACTTTTTATATTTCTAAGGGATTAGAGTTTTTGGTTTTGCTTAAAGTTTAATTATTAATTTGTTGTATTACATATGGTCAAAGAATGTGGTCTGTAAAATTTCTACTTTCTGATACAGATTATAATAATCTTGAGGACGCTTGGAAATAAGGTGCATACTTGTGGGAGACAATATTCTATCTGTAGCTATTAATTCAACACTGTTATATTATGTTCTAATACTCTATGTTCTTTTTAATCAACTTGATAAATATTAAGATCTGTTGAAATCTTCCACAGCAATTGTACTTCTCTACATTTCTCTTTAGGAATCTAATAGTTCTGACTTAAATATATTAATGCTATGTTATTTATGTACATGACTATATTATCATTATTGTGTAGATACATTTTTATGCCATTTGAATCCTACTTTACTATTAATATCATCTCCCCCTACTTTTTTCCTTCTCATTCTCCTCCTCTTCCTTTTCTACCTTCTTGCCCTTCTTCTACTTGTTCCTTGCCTATTCTGATATTTCTAACCCTTGCATTGTAACTGCATCGTAACACTTAGTTGGACTTTGATTTTAACCTAAGAGACTTCATCTTCTAATTGGGCAGTTTGTGGCATTTACATTTATTTGCACAACTATGATTTTGAAATAACTTTTGAGATCTTGTTTTATGCTTTCTGTTTTAATGTTTGCTTTGTTTTCTGACATTTAGAATAGCATTCATTCATTCAACAATATTTACTGAATACTGTGTGTCAGATATGTTTTCATTGCTTTCATTTTATTTAAGTGCCTAAGAAGGTACTCATCTTTCAGGTTTCTCTGTTCAAATATCACTTAATAAAGCCTTCCTTAATGCTAAATTTAAATTATGTTCCCTGGGAATTCCCTGGTGGTTCAGTGGTTAGGACTCAGCACTTTCACTGCTGTGGCCCAGGTTCAATCCCTGGTCAGGGAACTAAAGATCCCACAAGCCACAAGGCGCGGCCCCCCAAAAAAATTATGTTCCCTTATTATTCTTTTTCATAACACTCTTTAATATTTCTTCAAAGCATTTTTCAATTCTTTATTTGCAGGTTATTAGTTTAACATCTACCCACTTACTAAGCTCCATCAGGATAGCCACCTTGTCTGTCCTGCTCACAAATACACACCCAGAACCCAGAGTGATTGCCATGTAGTAAGGAACTCAAATGTTAGTTGAAAGAGAGGATTAATTAATTAATTAATAATCTAGGTAGTCTTAAAAATTCAAACTGTAGTTGTCTTTAATTTAAAAACACTTTGAGGGAATTCCCTGGAGGTCCAGTGGTTAGGACTCGGCCCTTTCACCGACAGGCCCAGGTTCGATCCCTGGTTGGGGAACTAAGATCCTGCAAGCTGAGCGGCCAAATAAATAAATAAATAAACAACACTTTGATTCTATATTGAGTGATGGGATTGTGTACTATGTTCATTCATTTTCCTGTTCATATTTTTTTGTACTTTTAAATGTTTTATGATCATTATTGTTGATAAAGAATAAAATGATTTGATAAGTCCTTCCCTATGAAAGAAAAAATTAGCACTAATTTGTCTATTCCTATCTCTCACCAGTACTTACTTATTTTTATTAATAGGTGCTTGAATGTTTTAATCCAGAGTTTCTTGATTAACTCAATAACATGGTTTAAATACATGAAATAGAAGGGAGCATTACTACTGCTGATAGGATGTAAATGATTTGATTCAAGCATCAGAAATTTTATAAAAGTTGTCAATTAAATTTGGTTACAGAAATATTATGAAGTTTTTTATCTGTATATTTTAAAGAAAAGAAAAATTTCTGGGACAAACTAAATGATCTCCAGACACTAAACAGTTGAAGGTATCAACAGAACTGCCAAAGGATCTATTACTTCTGATTCTATTGCCTGTGTACATTCTGTTAACTTTCTGAACATAATCTTTATGTTAAGAGAAAAAAAACTTTCTAGTAGCATTTAGCATCCATGAAACTTTTCTAATACTTACCTGTTTCCGGATATCTGTGCAGGCTAAACTGTAAGATTGTTGGTACAGGGCTCATCTGTATCTGAACCTGTCACTTAAAATGTGCTGAATGAATGTGTAAGTACTTGGGGGGAAAATGTTAAGTGATCATAATAATGATTCTTGTTAAATATTTTCATTGCTAACATGCCTTGAATTTAGTTAGACTGGAGAGCTCATTTTTTGTTTCATATACAAACCTTTTCAAAATGCTTTGAGCTGTCCTCCTTCCTTTTTCAGTTGTTTTTGGCACTCCCATTGTGCAGACAGCACAATGATCTGAAATGATCTGAAACCATCATGGTAACAAGCACTTACCTGATGATGTAAGGTTACAAATATAAACAACGGTATTAATCTGTGACAAAAATAATATGCCCTAGAATGGGCCCTATAACTATTGATCAGAAACTATTTTATCTATTCTAAGTACATAAAGTTACCTTTTCTTAAACTAAATAGTGATTTTCATAGAGGTAAAGTGGAAGCTCTAACAATATAAATGCGGGCATGGGGGTAGGATTATAATAGAAATGTAATTTCATTGTAGAAAGTTCGAAAAACACATAAAAATAAAAATTATTTTAATTCAGGTTGTGGCTTTATTTTTTAACAGACATATATGGCAGAGAATAGGTCTATCACACAGAGTTTAAAGAAACAAAATTCTAACTGCAAGCATTAGCGCATATCTTATAGGTACTGGTTAAAACTATGTGAAGAAGTTGGCTCACCTGTGAAGGGAAATCCCAACTACCAAGTGACAAAAACAAACAAAAGACCAGCAACTCAAGAGTAAATTGAGACTTAAAGTTCATTATAAGAAGTATGTTCTTTAAAAACTACTTTTGAGTCAACACTGAATTTAATAAATTATTAAAAATTTTCACTAGCTAAATAACTATATAACTAATTACAACTACATTTGAACTTTATTTTGGAATTTAGAGAAATATTTTTGTGGCTTTAAATTTTACTGCTATTTAAGCTGCCAATCAAGCTTTTTATTCTACTTGGGCAGAGAATTCGGAAATACTCTATTGGAAACAAATCTAAATGTCCCACAAGAGAGTAATGGTTAAATATGCCATGATATATACAGATAACAGAGTGCTATGAAGCACTTTTGAAATAATGTTAAAAAGCATTTAACCATGAGGAAATGCCCCTTACATTAAATTTTAAAAAGATGCAAAAACAGTATACAATATAATCTAAACATGTGTTTAGATTTGCATGTGATTGCCACCCTTTTTTGTTTATGCTAGTTTGAATTTAGTTTTTGTCTCTTGCAATCAAAAGTCCTAACTAGAACACTTGTAAGTTATTAATGAAAAATTAATTTTAAAAACTTTGGTTAACAATTTGGTTTTTTAAAACTGACACCTTATTTTTAGAAACAGCATCACTTTATAGCCTTCAGAGTCCTTGTTACAGCAATAGGATAAAAGAAAAACAGCACGTATGCCTAAATTTTATGTTTTCTGCCATGGACATATCATGTTGAAAAAGTAACATTATACTTACAGATATACGTTGTTTGTATTAATACTTCAGAACCTGCCCTGCAGTCCTTCTCTATGATGCTCTATAATCGTAGTACTACCATACACATCTGTATTTTCAGATAAATAATGATTACCCAAAATTGAAGAAATTCTCTTATTGTAAGTGTAATCATAAGTTTTGGAATCTATATATACCAATTAATCTTAACCAACACCAAGAAACCAAAGATGGTCTGTGGGCTTATTCTCCCACCATGTTTTTTGCCCACTTTCTACAAGAAATTAATACTTTATCCCTAATTAAATTCCCTACGTATTGTACAGAGGCAAATTTATGCACTTCCTCCCTAACCGGGTAACAAAATAACACAGCGAAAAGACCTTATAAGAGGAAGAAGAAGAGACCCCTTTGCTCCTTGAAACTGCACTGCTCCACCTTCAATACCTAAACACTGGAGAGAGAAACAGCATCATTTATTTTAATACAAAACCTGTTCACAACATTTAATGAGAAACTGTTTGTAAAAATGAACTCAAAAATTAAAGAATGGAGAATATTATAAATTCCTTTAAAATGAGTAACAGAACTTATTTTAACTTCCTCTCCGTTTAAATTGCATCACTGACAAGACCACAACAGGCCTTTTAAGCTTTTGAACACATCCTTGTGAAACGCAAAGGTCTTTATCTGCCTCACCAATGATACTGTCATTACTAAGTGAAGTGTCAGGAAAGTTGGGCTAATTACAGCTTAACACAGTTCATATTCTGATCTTATAAATGCAGTTGTGTGTTGCTTTATACATGTCTATGTCCATTAAGTATAATCTCCCTCTGAACTAAATGACATTTAAAACATTCCTCAGGATGAATAAATTATGGTCTGAGAATAAAGTGGGTGTTAATAAGAATTGATTCTGAGCAAGGAGATGCATATCAATGGATAAATGATATACATGCCTGCATTATTTGGTAAATGTAATATATGTATATGTAGTTTTTTGCAAACAACAGAAAACTCAAGAGAAGCAAAAATTTTAAGTTACTATTTTCATATCACTGGGAGCATTCTGAGAGTTTTTCAATCTAATTAATTTATGAATATTGTGCAATAAATACAAAGAAATAAACTCTTTAAATTCTCAAAACAAAGATTATAAAAGTATTATAGCTTTATCACACTTTTATCTTTAACATCTATTTGATCAAAGGAAACATTTTGTTTCTAGGAGCATGAAATTGTCAACAATTCGTCCTTCAAAGGAGCAAGGATTTGAAAGTTTAGGAGACCTGGATTTAATTCCC
Organism: Physeter macrocephalus; assembly: GCF_002837175.3. Lineage (NCBI taxonomy): Eukaryota > Metazoa > Chordata > Mammalia > Artiodactyla > Physeteridae > Physeter > Physeter macrocephalus. The sequence continues at coordinate 36,640,044 of NC_041220.1, read as the reverse complement.
AGTTTATCTGTCTCTTCTCAGGCAAGTTACTCAACCTCTCTGTCTCCCTACCCTCTTGTAAAATGAGAGGATAACTACTTCAGAAGAGAGTTGTAAAGATTAAATACCTATAAGGAGCCTATCTCCCAAAACAGCAGTAATAACACAATATTTGGTGCTCAGTTAATTTTCCCTTTCCTTTCCCAAGTGACCCTTCAGAACCTATGTGCATTTTGAACCGAATTCCTAGCTGCGAACTATTCAAAGGTAAAACATTATAGCCGATTCATATTCTAAAATCTGAAATGGATCTTTAAAAGCCCCTAGTATCTAAATAATTTGAAACAAGCATATTTCAACAGGTCCAATAAAGTTTTCTTAGAATTTGTTACACTTTATGACCCCATTAGCTTCGTCTTTAAATGTATATACAAGTACTGGTTTAAAATCAAGATGCTGGTCAAGCAAAAATATAACAACCTCTGAATTCAGGCATATAATGGAACTAAACAGCCTGCCGTACCATGAAGTCAGCAAAGTAAACACTGGAAAGAGATAGTAGGCCTGTTGACTCTATTAAACATGTCAAAGTACTGCATCTAAAAATATTTGAAAAATCTGCCTATTTTCCATCTGTTGTATTTCTCAGAGGATAACTGAAAGTTCATGTAAAAGTTCACTGTAAGTTCAAATATGTCATATCAGGTCATTTACAGGGTAAAAGTTCACTGGGAGTTTATTAAAGACTAAAGTGGAAAAAGAATAAATATACTAATTGCACCTATGTTATATTGCATTATGACCACTGCATTTTTAAGCTTCATAAATAAAAATTATAAATTTTAAAAGACCATGTGCAATGAATAATGGCAACAACAATGATTAAAAGGAAGGGTCCTAAGATAGCACCCTTGGGACTATTCTTAGAGAAGAAGCTGTAGATGAATTTTGGTTGCTCTGATATTAAAGTACAACAGTTGTCATATTTTACACTGTACTGAATAATTTGTTTACACTATTTAAATACAGTAATATAGAGATATAGAAAAAAGAGTGAAACATCAGAACTAATAAATGAATATCTGCTGAATAGAGATGATTTTTAATTTGCAATTGCTAAGAATGCTATTTGAGAACACCATAGGAAGCCAAAAAAATATGTATGATTTGGAAGAAAATTACTAAATCATTGAAAAAAATCTAAATCGAACAAATCTTAGTCAATATTATTGGAATTGCTGAAGCAAAAATTAAGATTTTCTTTTGAGTAAAACCTTCACATTTGGGCTTCCCTGGTGGCGCAGTGGTTGAGAGTCCACCTGCCGATGCAGGGGACACGGGTTCGTGCCCCGGTCCGGGAAGATCCCACATGCCGCGGAGTGGCATGTTCAGGCCACAACAGTGAGAGGCCCGCCTACTGCAAAAAAAAAAAAAAAACCTTCACATTTTCTGAGAATGTTTAGAAAATAATTTTCAAGGAAAATAACAGTGAATATGTATATAAAATTTAGGACAACTTCTGGGTTCACAGAATAAAAACATTTTCTTTCTATAAAGTACTGGTACACATTAGAGTTCAGTACAAGGTTCTAAATGGATTGAGTAAGGGTGCAGCCCATTGGTTCCCAATATCTCCTGTCAAATGTGTGGCCTCAGCTTCACAATAGAACTTTAAGTCTATAACTTGCTGCTTAAATTGAAAAGCACATTTGGTTCTCTCTATATGTCTATGTTCTCTTCATGATGCATTGTCAATTGGTTTTAATGGATCATAGCATTTATTCATTCATTCACTCAATAAGTGTCAATTTGGTATTTATTATTTACAAGATGCTGTACTAAGGATTATAAAAGACACAAAAATTAACCAGACAAAAGTTTTGTTTTCAAGAAGGCTACAGTAGAAGAAATATGAAATTTTAAAAATATATCAATAAGTAAATAACACAAAGTTGAAGTCATTCAGTGCCATGTGAGGGATGCAGGTAAATGATTTGGAAGTGGGTAGAAGACACTATTTCTATCAGCAAACTAATCTTGGAATGAATTGCTAGCTGAATACGTAATTAAGACGCTAACTTTTTTTTTGTGGTACGCGGGCCTCTCACTGTTGTGGCCTCTCCCGCTGCGGAGCACAGGCTCCGGACGCACAGGCTCAGTGGCCACGGCTCACGGGCCGAGCCACTCTGCGGCATGTGGGATCTTCCCAGACCAGGGCACGAACCCGTGTCCCCTGCATCGGCAGGCGGATTCTCAACCACTGCGCCACCAGGGAAGCCCAAGATGCTAACTTTTTGGTCAAATCGTTAAACATGAATTAAGAGCAAACTTTAAAAAAATCTCTTAACCACCTCATCTCAACTACTTTCTAATATATGCCATTGATTGCATCCCAGAATTGTCAAGTTATTTCCACATTTTGCTTAGAAAAGATGGTATTGGATTTGGAAACGATTACTCTTTTATTTGTTAAAAACTTCTAGAAAGAGAGATAGAATGTAACATTTAAAAACAAAAACCTATTAGTAGTCACTGACCTGGAATTTCAGTAACAGAGACTTGAGAAAAATCACAAGTTACATCAGGTAAGAGGAAACGCTGCAGGTTGCTGATTTCATACACTAGCTGTTCAACCACTGAACTGAAGGAGACTAACCCCCGCATGCCAGGGGGCTTGGACAGGATGAACTGTCCATCAGGAAAACATTCCAGTGCAGGAAATCCTATATTGTGCCTAGGTAAAAAACAGGGGAACTATGGTTTAGAGAAGTCAGGAGGAAAACCTAAGGAAAAGAGACTACATTATACCAAACAATACTCTGATGAATATAATTATCCAAAACTCACTGTGCATTTTGCATATTCTATTTTTATATTTAATTTTATACCTTTCAAAATCACACAATGATTTATTAATGTGTGATAAGTACTGAATACAGATGATATCTGGGGTCCATAGAGAGAGAAATCATATTGAGAAGAATGGAAGAAGATTTAGAGTAGAAATTCAGATACTGTTTTTCAAAAGGCTTGGAAATGGTGTCTAGGTCCTCTTGATGTGAGAGTGATGAGAACTCCAGCTGATAATATTCAAGGATAAGAAGTCAGAGAGAGCAAGACTACAGAAGCTGTGATGGCTAAATAGTGCTACATGCCATGAGATTCCTGCCCAGTTGGATTTCTCTGGTCCCTAGTGAGCCTCAGCCTGGCTTACTCCACTGGTGGCCAGCTGGGTTTCCCCTCCCTCCACTTACTGCTTGTCATAAACCCAAGCAGATGGGACTTGGGCCTCAGTTTTCAAATAGCCTTTAATTTATAAAGTCAATCTTTTGTTCACTAACAAACATAAGGCAATTAAAAGATGATAAATAAAAAGGAGAAATCCAGGGTAATTTAGAGATGCAGCCTGTAACCTTAGTTTGGTCCTAAAATGGTCATTTAGCAATGTTCAATACTGAACATAATCATTTTGAATAATAAGAAAAAGACTCCTCTTTGATTCTGGGAGAAAAGAACATTTCATTGTGGTAGACCATAATATAACTTTAAAAGTCAAAGTGACGAGGTCATAGATAAAAAAATAACGAAAGCTGATGTATTTTATTTCAATATTTCTAAAATGTTTTGAAAGACAATAAAACAACATCTTTTTTTAAAAAAGATATTTCAGGGCTTCCCTGGTGGCGCAGTGGTTGAGAGTCCGCCTGCTGATGCAGGGGACGCGGGTTCGTGCCCCGGTCTGGGAAGATCCCACATGCCACGGAGCGGCTAGGCCCGTGAGCCGTGGCAGCTGAGCCTGTGCGTCCGGAGCCTGTGCTCCTCAATGGGAGAGGCCACAACAGTGAGAGGCCCGTGTACCACAAA
>NC_041220.1:36635337-36635945 GCF_002837175.3 Physeter macrocephalus | reverse complement strand
AAAAAAAAAAAAAAAAAAAAAAAAGATCTTTCAATGGCATAACAAACCACCTTCTTAGATGGAAAGACATTAGAATAAAAATGTCATTTCTACCAAATTTATACACTCAAAAGAAATCCAACTGGAATCACCTTCTTTAGATAAAAGACTATTAAGTTTCATGTGGAAGAATAAACTTAACATGTGCCAGAGAACAGCAAAACACTTCTTAAGAGATAAGGTAGTGAGGAAGGACTTTGTGCATCAGATATTAGAACATTTTATCATGCACCAATACGTGAGGGTTTGTATATGCATTTACATCCACATATGATTATCTGAGGATTAATAAAAAGTATGAAAGAATGTATGTTAGGTCAATAACGTGATTACATGGGCAGAAGTGGTAAAAAGAGCAAGAGAAAAGATTAGTGGGAAAATGGAGCCAAACAAAACATTTTAAAAAGCTACATTAGGAAAAAACATAGGAAAAACACTCTTTGACATAAACCATAGCAAGATCTTTATTGACCCACCTCCTAGAGTAATGGAAATAAAAACAAAAATAAACAAATGGGACCTAATGAAACTTCAAAGCTTTTGCACAGCAAAGGAAACCATAAACAAGA
>NC_041220.1:36623627-36634764 GCF_002837175.3 Physeter macrocephalus | reverse complement strand
AAAAACAAATATCGTATATTAACGCATGTATGTGGAACCTAGAAAAATGGTACAGATGAACCGGTTTGCAGGGCAGAAGTTGAGACACAGATGTAGAGAACAAACGTATGGACACCAAGGGAGGAAAGCCACGGTGGGGAGGGGATGGTTGTGTGATGAATTGGGCGATTGGGATTGACATGTATACACTGATGTGTATAAAACTGATGACTAATAAGAACCTGCTGTATAAAAAAATAAATTAAATTAAATTAAAAATTAAAAAAAAACTAAGACTAAACTTTCTTTGGGTTATCTGTATGGAAATATGTTGGTATAAATGTTTCAGACATTACATGAAATTCCTAAAAATCTTATATGTTCTCGTATAATGTTATAAGTCATAATTTTAGTTATTATTTTAAAATGTATATCTCAGAAATAACTAAATTTCCTTGTCAATTGATTATGAACTTTCATCAAATCTTTAACCATGGTCATTTTTAATTCTTTTGTCATTTACAGACAAAATGGGTGTACTCTGATGCTTTTGCAAAAATGTTCCTATAAAAGGGTTTCATCTTCAAGGAATTCATGGAAAAGACTCTGACAAGCACAGGTTTCTGGTAACTGACTATACTGCTGAACTGAATGAATAAGCATTTTCAGAACTCTAATGGAAAACTGATGAATTCATAAAAGCGCTAACAAAAGATCAAGATGAAAAAAAAAATAATTACATGGGACTGAGTGAACTGAAAAAAAGTAAGTTATCAGTTTGTTACAGAATATGAATGAGCATAATAAAGGACAAAACTTGAAAATGAAGTTTATTTTCTTGCTTATAATATCTGAGTCTAAAAAGCTATGAAATATATTAAAATCTTAGCAAAGTTTAACCAAAAAAAAATTATTTTTTGTTGTTTTGTTTAAAAACCAACAAAAAAACATATTGTTAAGAGTCAATTTCCCCTTTGTCCTTCATGATTATAAAAGGTCAAATAATTTTTTCTGTAAATAGTAATTAACTTTGAATAATTTTATTAGAATTTGTATGTTTCAATTTTATAAAACTTAAAAAAAGCTGCATTAAAGCAAGCAGGTAGGATAAGACCACATTTACAATAAATACTGTGTGTGTATCTATCCATTTAGATCTATCTATCTATCTAGAGAGATGTAACATTTTTAACTGTTAGAGAAGGAAAGAAAGACAATTCCAAGGAAGAAGGAAAGATGAGAAAATGGCTGGGAAATGGCTGGCCATGGGCAGGGGCAGACTACGAGCTGAGCTGTCTTCCTCTACCACTTGACATCTTACTCTTTGGCACTCTCTAATCATAGCTTCCCATCTTAGAAAGTATCATCTTCCTCCCACTATCTCTGAATTTCCTGGTAAGAATTTAAACTGTACTCTCCCCAGGACTCATCTTTGCCCTCCTCCTTGCCCTCCCTGGCTTCCCAGATTCTCCGTACCCTCCAAGCCACTCATCCCTCCCATGGCTTCAACACTGGGCTCTCACTGAATGTCATGTAAATCTCTATGTCTTTTCCTCACATTCCCCCAAGCTACTTTCAATTGCTTATATGTCCCACAGTTATCAAAAACTAAATGCAATACTGCTTCCACCTCTATTACTACCATTACCATCACTGCTACTACTGCTTCACTAATGTTAGTACCAATATTATTACTGTTTCCACTGGGTATCATTTATTAGTGTTTACTACGTGGCAGGAGCTGGACTCATTCTTGCCAACAGCAACCCATTTATTGCAATCTATTTTTTATCTTTTTTTTGGCTGCAGTGCACGCCATGAGGGATCTTACTCTGACCAGGGATCAAACCCCATGCCCCCTGCAGTGGAGCACAGAGTCTTAACCACTGGACCGCCAGGGAAGTCCCATATAATCTTTACAACGCTATGAGTAGGTATTATTATCTGTATTTTATACTCGAGGAATTCAACAAGACCCAGGACTACATCTTCATAATTGAGACATGCAACACACGTTCAGATAAAATCAAAGCATGCTTCTATTCTTGTGTTAATGTAATTTACCTTTTACTAGACTAAAATATTTGATGAATACTGAAGTGCAAAACAATAAAAGTGAACATTTTATTGAACTCTTATTATATATATTTTAGTGCTGTTCTAAGTGCTTTACATTTATTACTTTACTCACACCCCCTTTCATAATAACCTAATGAAAGTAGACATCACCATTGTCTTTATTCTGCAGGTGGGTGAATTGAGGCACATAAAGGCTGAGTAACTGGTTCCATCTCACAGAGCTAGTAGGTGGCAGAACCAGGATTCCAGGCAATAAGTCTTTAGAGTTTATGCTCTTTAATTGGTATTCTGTGCTAGGTGATGCAATTCTGATAAAACCATAGGAATGCAAAGATCCATGCCCTCAAAGAGTTTACAATCTGTTGAATAGATAAAACCAAGATGATAAAATCTAGGAGGCCAGATTTCTGGCACTTCAATTCCTGTTTCACAGTTGGAAAGCTGTTGCACTGGCAACAAGAGGCATGGAGACCAATTAAAAGACTATAATAATAGTCTTCGGAATCTAGATAAGAAAACTGGCAAATCTGGATGAAATATGAAAGGAAGAAAGTGAATGCTATTATGGGTTGAAAGTTGACCTTGCTGGTGATTGGTGAGATAAGGGAAACCATGGAAGAGAACAAAGCTCACCAGAGTCCAGGCCAGTGGGAGAATGACCATATCACTGTCAGAAATGCACAAGTCTTAAATAGAGGATGATAAGTTTGAGGTAAGAGTAAAATTGTAAACAAAACCAAACCTATCCAAATATTTCTAGTCGAGTTGTGATGCAGGGCAAGAGATGTAAACCTGGACATCATTTGTTGTCAAGTAAGGGTCAGAGCTGTAAAAGCAGATGATCATTCTGAGGGAGAGAATACAGAGTGTAAGAGCAAAGGGCTGAGGACCATTTCCCATTCGTGTTAAAACCCTCACGTTTCTATTGTTTCCTACTAGCCTGGCATCAGATGACAGTCAAGGAGGAGGAGGAAGAAGAATTAGAGAGAAGAGTGTGCAGCACCGGCCTGGCTCTAGACAAGGCTCAGAGGAAGAGTGGAGATAAGAGTTAACAGAGCCACTGTCTAGATGGAGCGGGGTCTGGACTGTTGTCTAGAGACTCCTACTTGACACTGGAGGCAAAGACCTATGCACTGTAAGCCTCACATTGGTGAGCTGGCTCATGTTGTAGGGGCTTCTTAGAGTTGGGACCAAGAGCCTTCTGGTACAAAGAACAAAGCCCTGGATGGAATAGGGTGTTAGAAAAAGTGATTTACTAGCATATCCTGGTATTTCAAGATTCCACTATATTTAGTGTATTTAGTCCTTAAAGAGAGAGACTCTATTTCTAGATTAGGTGCTGTATTAGTTTCCTAAGGCAACCATAACAAAGCACCAAAAACTGGATGGCTTAAAGAAACATTTATTATCTCAGTTCTGGAGGCTGGAAGTTTGAAATCAAATCAACAATCAGGGGCCTGCTCTCTCTGATGGCTCTAGGGGACAGTCTTTCCTTGTTCCTTCCTAGGCCCTGGTGGTTGCCAGCAATCTCTGGCGTTCCTTGGTTTGTAGACACATCACTCCAATCCTGTCCTCACATGGTGTTTTCCCTGTGTGTCTTCACATTGTCTTCCCTCTGTGTGTGTCTTTATGTCCAAATTTCTACTTTTTTATAAGAACAAAAGTCCTATCGGATTACGGCCTACCCTAATGATCTCATTTGATTTGATTACTTCTGTAAAGACCTTATCTCCAAAAAAGGTCACATTTTAAGGTACTGGGGATTAGAACCTCAACATTATCTTTGGGGGACACAATTCAACACTAAGAGGTACAAGGCTCAGCTTAATAATAAACTAAAGACCATAGTAATAGGAATATAAAAACATCATATATTATTGAGGGAAGTGTGATTTCTAAGATGCCAAAAGGAAATGCTCCTGAAACTTAGCTCTGAATCCTTATTAGATAATTATGGCTAGCATATAAAATTTGTCTGTGTTTCACAATACAAATAAAAACAATACACAATACAAATAAAAAAGGTACAAATAAAAAAAGCAATAATTAAATATGGTTAAATAAACAGATAATAAAATTTCTAGGATGTAGATGTTATATGCCATCCTGTAGTCTTTATAATATATGGATTGCTTCCTATCAGTCTGGCACCAAATGCCAATCTGTGACTATTCCACCAGTACTCTGATACCACATTCAGTGAGCTGGCCTGCAAGACTGCAAAGCAAACAAAAACTGGCATTAATACGATGAGCAAAATTTTCAATACTTGTCCAAATATAAAATAATAGGTTATAAATAAAGTTGGTTTTCAAGTAATCGTCGTAAAAGTGGGAAAAAATGTGGTGATTTTACATGGGTGCCATTTTTTTGTTTGTTTCAATAAAGTAAGTTAAAATGTAGAAAGGCTATCTTAGAATAATACAATAGAAAAGACACTGGTCTAAGAATCACAGAAACCTAGGCCAAATGATAGACTTTAAGCAAAATGGGACTAATGCCTTACTGGTGTAGTTGTAAGAATTAACTGAGACAAAAATATGTGAAAGCACCATGAACACTGAAAAGTGCTTCAAATTGTAAGTTATTATTAGATGAAATGTGACATTAAATTGTCATTATATTATAGAATAGGAGAGACAACATATAGAATATTACTATCATATTTGATATGTTAATGAACTAAAACGTATCTATAAATACACTGTTAAAACTCACTCTCCAAAAATCTGGAAGATCTGGGAAAGCTGCTTTTTTTTTTTTTTTTGAGTTGAGAGCTTTAATCAGCATGGTATAATAAAATTATTTGGGTTTTACTTATTTGGCCTGTATGAATCCAGGCTCCATCACTTAACTGTCTCTGTAACTTTGGGCAAGTTATACAATCCTGTTGTATATCAATTTCCTCATCTCTCAAATGAGGATAACAATATCTGCCTAATAAATGAATTGTAAAAAAAAATATTTTGTGAAGTGCCTATCATATAGAATGTACTCAATAAACAATGGTTGTTTTGTTTCATAAAATTTCTTGAATCTTTGTATAAGACATTTCTTTAGCTTTAAAATTCTGCAGTATGTTCAGTTTAGGATGTATTTAGCATGACCTACCAGACACATATATTTTAATTTCTGTAAAGCTTAAGTTAATTTTATTGTTATATAGTCAAAAGAGTAAAATTGCTACTAATAGTATTATTAGTCTTAACTTACAGCTACTAATTAATCAAAGTCATTGCCTTTCCAACCAAACTATGAGAAAAAGCAGAAAAACTAATTATTTTGTTTCTCATCCAACCATTTATATATAAAATCTTTACATAAGTATGTGTTCAAGATAATTTATTCCCCACTTGATCTAAAGTACAATTCAAGATTACTGTAATAGATTCAAACACAAAATTATATGGAGAAACTAAGAAAAACCTTTCACAAAGACTTGAAATAGAAATTTCACTCTGGAGAAGACAGAATAAACTGGACCAAATTTACACTACTACCTGAAACAACTAAAAAAACAGACAAAATATATGAAACAGTTTTCAAGACACTGGACATCAGGCAACAAAGAAAATGTAAAACAAAAGAGATGGGCCTATAATTGCATTTCCAGGCCATGTATTGGGAGGGGGAACCCAGGTGGAGCCAGGCAGGTTCCCTGAGTCCCTGGAACTGAGAGGCCAGGGAGGTCTAGGTGACTAGAGTTCCCAGGATAGATTACTATAGTGGAGAAAGCTGTACAGATAGACAACTCCAGAGAGCTGCGCAGGGTCCCTTTCGAGTATCTGGCAGAGAACCAGCAGCACATGGGTGTGAAGAAGCTTCCCTCATCTGGGAATGGTGCTTATTCTCACTAGCCAGACTGAAAAATCCCATAATTCATAGGAAAAGTGGTAGAGCACTTATAAGGGCCTTGCCTCAATAGTGGGAAATAACCAGTCCTAGACTAAATGCTGCTCTGGTCCCATCTAACAAATACTAAAAGCAAGACCAAAAAGGATCAAATAATTTCAAAGTAACATCATATTTTGAGACAAAGCTCAAAAATATTTACAGGAATATGAAAATCCAACAACAAACAAGATAAAATTCACAATGTCTGATGTCCAATCTAAAATTACCAGGCATGCAAAAAAGCAGGAAAATGCAACCCACATTGAGGGGGAAAAAAAATCTATCCATTGAAACAGATGGATATCAGACACAGATGTTAAAAACAGCAGACAAAGAGCATTACTCTAACTGTATTCCATGTGTTGAAAAAAAACATAAAAAAGATCCCAAACAATAACACAAAAGATATCTGTGTTTTATTCCCGTCCTACCACTAATCTCTTCATGGCATTTTTTTTTCTTAGATTCCATATATATGTGTTAGCATACGGTATTTGTTTTTCTCCTTCTGACTTACTTCACTCTGTATGACAGACTCCAGGTCTATCCACCTCATTACAAATAACTCAGTTTCATTTCTTTTTATGGCTGAGTAATCAAATTTGAATTTTTAAAGAAGAAAACTACAAGACTGAGATGAAAAAATACTGATTTTGATAATGGCAAATTAGACATTGCAGAAGAAAAGATTAGTTAACTTGAAGATGAAACTATAGAAACTATCCAATAGAAACTATACAAAAGTTTCATGGAGAGATAAAAGAATTTTAAAAAATGAAGCTGTCAGATAACTTTAAGTGACATAATATATGTGTAATTGGAGTCCCAGAGAAGGGAGAGGAACATAAAAAATATTTGAAGAAATAAAGGCTAAAATGTTTTCAAATTTGATGAAAACTATAAATTCACAGATACAAGAAGATCACAAACACCAAACACAAGAAACATGATGAAAAGTCACATCTTAATAAAATTGCTTAAAACCAGTGATAAAGAGAAAATCTTAAAAGCAAACACATGTAGAGATATAAAGATAAGAATGACAGCAGATTTCTCATCAGAAGCAATGTTGAGAATGCAATAGAGCATCAACTTTAGTGAAAGAAAAACAACCTGTCAGTCTAATATTCTATACCCAAGGAAAATATCTTTCAAGAACAAGAAAGACTTTTGTAGACATACAAAAGCTGAAAGAATTCATCACCAGCAGACCTGTATTATAACACTCTAAATATTAAAGTCCTTCAGGCAGAAGGAATGTTACTAGATAGAAATATTAATCCACACAAAAGACTGAAAAGCCTCAAAAATGTTAACTACTTGGGTAAATATATAAGATTTCTTACTTATTCTTAGCACTTAAAGCACTTTAAAAGATTACAATGCCAATAAAATATAAATAACAATAAATAAGAACATAATATTAAATAATAACAATGAATTGTTGAGTTTATAACATATACACAAGTAAAATGTACGAAAACAAAAGTACAAAAAATAGGAGAGGAGAAATAGAAGTATATGATTGTAAAGTTCTTATACTACACGTGACATCACTTGAAAGTAGACTGCTATGTTAAAGATGTGTATAACAAACACTAAAGCCACCACTAAAATAACAGTTACAGCTAATAAGCCAATAATTGAAATAAAATGGAGTCATTAAAAAAATCTCAATCTCAAACAAGGCGGAAAAAGAGGAAACAAGGAACAAAGAATTAGATAAGACAAACAGAAAAAAAACACAAGCAATATGACAGATTTAAACCTAACTATATCAATAGTACCATTAAAGCGAATGGTCTAAATAGCCTAATTAAAAGGCAGAGATTGTTAGATTACATAAAAAAAAGCAATACTCGAAAGTTGGTGTGGCTACATTAGTATCAGACAGGATAGATTTCAGAGCAAAGACCACCACTAGGAATAAAAAACGTCTCATTTTATAATTATAGAGGTCATTCATCAGAAGGAAATAATAATTAATTATGTAAATATAATTGTCATTAACAGCTCACTAGAGCAGTAACTGTGAAGGAGGGGAGGGAAGGCCCCTAGGTGTGTTCAGAACGTTCAGAGATGGGAAGAAGCAGGGGTAAACAGTAGAGTATATTGTGTAAAAGTTTCCCAACCCCAAGATTTTATTGGTGCAGGAGAGAGAAGAAATGGACCCTAATTTAAGGAATTAGGATCCCTAATTTAAGAAAATATAAAAGCTTAGACACGTCAGAATATAAACCCAACTCTGCAAATTGGCTATTTCACCCTATTATGCCCATAAATTTATGGCACACACAAGCACACTCACATAAATATACACTATGTTCAGTAATATGATTTGGGGTTTTAAAAAAATCATCTGTCACTGTGGTTCAGGCTCTGTGGTTCTAGAACATGTATAATATTTGGGTTTTTAAATAAAAATCCTGCTTTGTCTTTTTTTTTAATGTAAACTAATTTTGTGTCCCCTGCATCGGCAGGCGGATTCTCAACCACTGCACCACCAGGGAAGCCCAAGGTAAACTAATTTTTTAAATGTCAAACTAAACCTAAATGTTTTTCACCAAAAAAACAGTTCAGCAGAGAAAAAACTGCTCATTAACACGTCACAAATAACTAGAAATGTATTGGTGCCACCCTGTGGTCAACCTCACATCTTATAAATTTTTATACAAATGAAGAGGCTACATTTATTGGTTTTAGCTGTCTTCATTTTTTAAAAAATCACAGTTTTTAACTTGCAAATATTCTTCTGAATCCCTTAGTGTATCTGGGTGTCTCTGAAAACAAGTTTGATGTCTTTTGTATTGAGGACCCCCAATACCTGCCCACAGCACTTGCTCCATCAGTGATCACCCTAGTGAGCTGAACGTGTGTATGATTCATTAACACTTAAAACCAGGAGAATTTATTTTAAAGAAATAATTTTAAAAAGACACCAAGATTTAGCTACAAGGATATCCACTGTAGCTTATTTAAAATAGTAAAGAAAAATTGGAAACAACATATATGTCCACTTATAAGTTGGTTAAATCATTTGAACCATATATCAGTAAAATATGCAGCCATTAAAAATGATGTTTTGAAAAACATTCGATGATATTCCTGCTCAAATTACATTATTTAAAAAATCAGATTCTTGACAGCATTCATAGTATGATATCATTCTTGTTTGAGGTATATAAGTTAATATTTTCATGTTTATAGTCTGCAGTGTGTGGTTACCACAAGGAGACTTGATGGACATCCTCCTCCAGCTCCCACCAATTGAAGTTGGTTCACACGCAGAGATTGATGATGTGCCACACATACACACACACACACAAAGAGCCTAAGAAAAGGTTTATTACTCACATATAGAGGCTCTCTGGGGAGAGTAAAGTCTCCTAAGCGGATCTAAAACTGGCTTGAGATTGCAAGGAAAGGAGACTGGATTGTACTTTATTGCGATTCAGGGGAAGGGCTGAGGTGAGGTTCCCACGTGTGAGCTTTGTGTGTTTCAACTTGTCACTGGAACCAAAGGAGGGAGCAATGGTTCTTTCCCATCAGCTTACTCAAATGTAGGGTAGTACAGGAAGGGGGAATAGGGGTGCTCAACAGCTGTCAGCATCCACACATCAAAAATGGAGTCAGGGCTTCCCTGGTGGTGCAGTGGTTGAGAGTTCGCCTGCCGATGCAGGGGACACGGGTTCGTGCCCCGGTCAGGGAGGATCCCACATGCTGCGGAGCGGCTGGGCCCGTGAGCCATGGCCGCTGAGCCTGCGCGTCCGGAGCCTGTGCTCAGCAACGGGAGAGGCCAGAGCAGTGAGAGGCCCGCGTACCGCAAAAAAAAAAAAAAAAAAAAAAATGGAGTCAGGCTTTTTACTACACCTATATAATGATGGGTTTTAAATGAAATATATGTGTATATATCCTTACATAGATGATGGGAAGAATACATACCAAAAAGTTGACTGTAGCTATATGAAGTGGGATTATTATTGCATTTTACTTTCCTCTTTTGAGCAACCATATTTTCAAAAATGAACCTGCATTACTTTTACAAAGAAACACACAATATGTGTTGTCTAAAACAAAATATTAGATAAACGCCTGAAATTTAAAAACAAGGCATTATCCTACCAAACACATTAAAAAGCTTAAGAAAATGAAGATGCCCAGTGCTGGTAAAGATATGTTTAAGCAAACATAGTTATACTTCTGGTAGGAGTGAGTACAAATTGGTACAAGACTTCTACAAAGTCAATTGGGAATACATGATAAGAACCTAGGAAATGTAAAATATTCATTACCTTTAACACACTAATTTGATTTCTTGAAGATAACCCAAGGAAATAATTCTATATACAGAAAAACAAATTCATTCATTTGTTCAAGCAAGTGTCTTGATAGCCTACCATGTATCAGGCCTTGATGAAATGGACTGACCAACAGCCAGCCCCAGTCCCTCTACAACGCTTGTTGTGGAAGGATGAGAGAGATACAGTGTTGAGTGACAGTGGTTACATGCATGGGTCTAGCACTCAGGAGACCTGGGGTCCTGGACCCCTCTGTCTCTTAGGGTTTCCACACATGGTGATGCAAACTATATGGGTTCACAGCCAACACTTGGGGCAGCCCTATGTAACTTCAAGTGAGGATTAAATGGGCTGCCACATGGTGTTCAATACAGAAAACCATTCCAAACATTTTAAATCTAGTTAATTCCCAACAATTAGCAGAATTTAACATAAACAAAAAATAAATAGTGCAACTTTTGCTTTAAGAAAATAGCTATGCAGCCTTGTCTTACTTTAGACACGCCACAAATAAAAGTTTAGATTTACACAAGTAACAAAGTACAAGTGACAAATGATTTTCCTTTAAAAACAGCTGTTCCTGTCCATACTATTTTATTGTATAAATAAATTTTTTACTATAAAAGTAATTCTTGGTCATCCAAGAAAATTTGGAAAATAAAAAAGAAGAGAAGGGCTTCCCTGGTGGCGCGGTGGTTGGGAGTCTGCCTGCCGATGCAGGGGACGCGAGCTTGTGCCCCGACGCGGGCTTGTGCCCCGGTCCGGGAGGATCCCACATGCCGCGGAGCGGCTGCGCCCGTGAGCCATGGCCGCTGAGCCTGCGCGTCCGGAGCCTGTGCTCCACAGCGGGAGAGGCCACAGCACTGAGAGGCCCGCGTACCGCAAAA
>NC_041220.1:36620918-36621822 GCF_002837175.3 Physeter macrocephalus | reverse complement strand
TTTGACTTGAGAATATTTTACAAGAACGAACCTCAAGCCCCTAAAGAATTGAATGGAGGCACACCAAGAGTTGGGAATTTGACTGGGAAAGGATTACTCCACCTAATTTTAGGGGAAATTACTATAAAAATATTAACATAGGAGGAGGAGCTTCAAGATGGTGGAGGAGTAAGACATGGAGATCACCTTCCTCCCCACAAATACATCAGAAATACATCTACATGTGGAACAACTCCTACAGAACACCTACTGAACGCTGGCAGAAGACCTCAGACCTCCCAAAAGGCAAGAAACTGCCCACGTACCTGGGTAGGGCAAAAGAAAGAAGAAAAAACAGAGACAAAAGAATAAGGACGGGACCTGCACCACTGGGAGGGAGCTGTGAAGGAGGAAAGGTTTCCACACACTAGGAAGGCCTTCCCAGGCGGAGACTGCGGGTGGCGGAGGGGGGAAAGCTTCCGAGCCACGGAGGAGAGCGCAGCCACAGGGGTGTGGAGGGCAGAGCGGAGAGATTCCCACACAGAGGATCGGTGCCGACCAGCACTCACCAGCCCGAGAGGCTTGTCTGCTCACCCGCCGGGACAGGTGGGGGCTAGGAGCTAAGGCTCAGGCTTTGTAGATCGGATCCCAGGGAGAGGACTGGGGTTGGCTGCGTGAACACAGCCTGAAGGGAGCTAGTGCACCACAGCTAGCCTGGAGGGAGTCCGGGAAAAGGTCTGGAGCTGTGGAAGAGGCAAGAGACTTTTTCTTGCCTCTTTGTTTCCTGGTGCGGAAGGAGAGGGGATTAAAAGTGCCACTTAAAGGAGCTCCAGAGACGGGAACAAGCCACGGCTATCAGCGCGGACCTCAGAGACGGGCATGAGATGCTAAGGCTGCTGCTGCCGCCACCAAGAAGCCCGTGTGC
>NC_041220.1:36615836-36617818 GCF_002837175.3 Physeter macrocephalus | reverse complement strand
GGTCCGGGAGGATCCCACATGCCGCGGAGCGGCTGCGCCCGTGAGCCATGGCCGCTGAGCCTGCGCGTCCGGAGCCTGTGCTCCACAGCGGGAGAGGCCACAGCACTGAGAGGCCCGCGTACCGCAAAAAAAAAAAGATTTAAAAAAAAAAAAAAAAAAGAAGAGAAGAAGAAATTACTCATTAAGCCACTATCAACAACAGCAGCTAGTATAAATTCCTTCCTGATCCTGCCCTATGCACAGGAATTTAATGTCTATTTTTTCAACATATTTTAAATCAGACTATTGGTATACTTTTATCATTATGGTTTATTATTTTCCTGAAATTAAATCATATGTCTCTCCTATGTTTTATAATTGTTATAAACATAATAACTAATGATGGTATTATTTAATAGAGCAAAGTGTTTGCTTAAGCATTTCGTTATTATTAGATATTTTAAGATGTTTAT
This sequence comes from Physeter macrocephalus, assembly GCF_002837175.3. Lineage (NCBI taxonomy): Eukaryota > Metazoa > Chordata > Mammalia > Artiodactyla > Physeteridae > Physeter > Physeter macrocephalus. The sequence continues at coordinate 36,617,366 of NC_041220.1, read as the reverse complement.
AGGTTTTGTGCCCTATTACTATTTTTTAAAAATGTAATTTCGGTGCTGTGTCCAAAAGCCTGGAACCACTTCTCTCTAACCTTGTACATCCCCTCTACTACCAAATCTTGCCATTTCTCCGTCCTAAGAAATTCTTCAATCAATACACTTCTCTCGGTTCCTTCGCTTGCTGAGGCCATTGGCTCTCAACTGGACTCTAGCAATAGCCTATTGTTCCTGTCTGTTGCCCAGCTCCTTCTCTCCATCCCACCACTCAGGACTTCTCAGCTCTCTCATCGCTCCAGCACATGCCTGCAGGCCTTGGGATGTGCAGTGTCGTTTCTTCTACTTGGAACCTTTGTTTATCCCCAGAACAAACTGTCTTCACCCTGAAGGTCTCAACTTAAATGTCACTTCCCCTGGAGGACCTTCCTCATCCCCACAGAATAGGTTAGGGTCCCTGCTATAAATTTCCTAGGCTCCTTAAACATTCCCATATAATGTTCATCATATCTAATAACAACTAACATGTTTGTTGGGACCTTACAGACACTGAACTAAGGCCTTCACCTGCATTCTCTTATTTAATCCTCATAATAACCTATGTGGATACGAAGATGAAGAGGCAGAGGCCCGGCAGTTACATAAGTTCCCAAAATCACACAATTAGTAGGAGATAATGAAAAATACTGGCAGCCTCTTGAGTTTACATACTATACAATCTGATAAAAACATTAGCAAAACCAAGATTACAAAGAACAGTACTAATTGAGCGGGAGGAAGAAAAGAGAAGAAAAGACAGATCAATGTCAGTAAGAGCCAGGCCCTAAAGAGAGAAACTGATTGGAAAAGGCAGGGAAGGAAATGACTGCTGGAGGGATAGCAGGGCCCAAAGGTTCATGGATCTGAGGGTCAACGTGAGTGATCTGGCTCTGGAGGCAGCCTCCCGTGGGGGAGTGTAGACTTAAAACTAGAGAACTCAACTTCATAAGAGCAAAGTTAGGACCCCACTGGGTTGGGTCTGAATGGGTGAACAGGGCAATCTTAGAAGCCAGAAATATGGATCTTCCTTTCTACCTAAATAACACAATGACCATCGTTCTCTCTCCATATGTAAGGAAAGAGGGCCCACTAGCCCTGAGAAACCCAATTTGACTTGAGAATATTTTACAACAAAGAACCTCAAGCCCCTAAAGAATTTAATGGAGGCACACCAAGAGTTGGGAATTTGACTGGGAAAGGATTACTCCACCTAATTTTAGGGGAAATTACTATAAAAATATTAACATAGGAGGAGGAGCTTCAAGATGGTGGAGGAGTAAGACATGGAGATCACCTTCCTCCCCACAAATACATCAGAAATACATCTACATGTGGAACAACTCCTACAGAACACCTACTGAACGCTGGCAGAAGACCTCAGACCTCCCAAAAGGCAAGAAACTGCCCACGTACCTGGGTAGGGCAAAAGAAAGAAGAAAAAACAGAGACAAAAGAATAAGGACGGGACCTGCACCACTGGGAGGGAGCTGTGAAGGAGGAAAGGTTTCC
>NC_041220.1:36613701-36615684 GCF_002837175.3 Physeter macrocephalus | reverse complement strand
GCCAAGGAGGAGAGCGCAGCCACAGGGGTGTGGAGGGCAGAGCGGAGAGATTCCCACACAGAGGATCGGTGCCGACCAGCACTCACCAGCCCGAGAGGCTTGTCTGCTCACCCGCCGGGACAGGTGGGGGCTAGGAGCTAAGGCTCAGGCTTTGTAGACAGGAGCCTGTGCAGCCCACCACTGCCAGGGTCCCGTGATCCAGGGGCAACTTCCCTGGGAGAACACACGGCGTGCCTCAGGCTGCTGCAATGTCACACCGGCCTCTGCTGCCACAGGCTCACCCCTCATTCCGTACCCCTCCCTCCCCCTGGCCTGAGTGAGCCAGAGCCCCTGAATCAGCTGGGTCCCGTGATCCAGGGGCAACTTCCCTGGGAGAACACACGGCGTGCCTCAGGCTGGTGCAATGTCACACCGGCCTCTGCCGGTGTGAGCCGGCAGGCTCACCCCTCATTCCGTACCCCTCCCTCCCCCTGGCCTGAGTGAGCCAGAGCCCCTGAATCAGCTTCTCCTGTCCTGTCTGAGCGAAGAACAGATGACCTCAGGCGACCTACACGCACAGGCAGGGCCAAATCCAAAGGTGAATCCCAGGAGCTGTCCGAACAAAGAAGAGAAAGGGAAATCCCTCCCAGCAGCTTCAGGAGCAGCGGATGAAATCTCCACAATCAACTTGATGTACCCTGTATCTGTGGAATACCTGAATAGACAGAGAATCATCCCAAACTGAGGAGGTGGACATTCGGAGCAATGATATATATATATTTTCCCCCCTTTTCACTTTTTGTGAGTGTGTATGTGTATGCTTCTGTGTGATTTTGTCTGTACAGCTTTGCTTTTACCATTTGTCCTAGGGTTCTGTCTGTCCGTTTTTTGTTTTTGTTTTTGTTTTTGTTTTTAGTATAGTTTTTAGTACTTGTTATCATTGGTGGATTTTTATTTTTGGTTTGGTTGCTCTATTCTTTCTTTCTTTCTGTCTTTTTTTCCATTACTTTAAAACTTCTTTTTAATAATTATTTTTTATTTTTTATTTTAATAACTTTATTTTATCTTATTCTTTATTTTTTTCTCCCTTTTATTCTGAGCCGTGTGGATGACAGGCTCTTGGTGCTCCAACCAGGCGTCAGGGCTGTGCCTCTGAGGTGGGAGAGCCAAGTTCAGGACATCGGTCCACAAGAGACCTCCCAGCTCCACGTAATATCAAATGGCGAAAATCTCCCAGAGATCTCCATCTCAATGCCAAGACCCAGCTCCACTCAATGACCAGCAAGCTACAGTGCTGGACACCCTATGCCAAACAACTAGCAAGACAGGAACACAATCCCACCCATTAGAGAGAGGCTGTCTAAAATCATAATAAGGCCACAGGCCCCCAAAGCACACCACCAGATGTGGACCTGCCCACGAGAAAGACAAGATCCAGCCTCAACCACCAGAACACAGGCACTAGTCCCCTCCACCAGGAAGCCTGCAAAACCCACTGAACCAACCTTAGCCACTGGGGACAGACACCAAAAACAACAGGAAGTACGAACCTGCAGCGTGCTAAAAGGGGACCGGGCTAGGAGCTAAGGCTCAGGCTTTGTAGATCGGATCCCAGGGAGAGGACTGGGGTTGGCTGCGTGAACACAGCCTGAAGGGAGCTAGTGCACCACAGCTAGCCTGGAGGGAGTCCGGGAAAAGGTCTGGAGCTGTGGAAGAGGCAAGAGACTTTTTCTTGCCTCTTTGTTTCCTGGTGCGGAAGGAGAGGGGATTAAAAGTGCCACTTAAAGGAGCTCCAGAGACGGGAACAAGCCACGGCTATCAGCGCGGACCTCAGAGACGGGCATGAGATGCTAAGGCTGCTGCTGCCGCCACCAAGAAGCCCGTGTGCGAGCACAGGTCACAGTCCACTCCTCCCCTCCCAGGAGCCTGTGCAGCCCACCACTGCCAGGGTCCCGTGATCCAGGGGCAACTTCCCTGGGAGAACACACGGCGTGCCTCAGGCTG
>NC_041220.1:36611018-36612279 GCF_002837175.3 Physeter macrocephalus | reverse complement strand
ACAGAGAAACACACAGCAGATGAAGGAGCAAGGTAAAAACCCACCAGACCTAACAAATGAAGAGGAAATAGGCAGTCTACCTGAAAAGGAATTCAGAATAATGATAGTAAAGATGATCCAAAATCTTGGAAATAGAATGGAGAAAACACATGAAACGTTTAACAAGGACCTAGAAGAACTAAAGAGCAAACAAACAGTGATGAACAACACAATAAATGAAATTAACAATTCTCTAGAAGGGATCAGTAGCAGAATAACTGAGGCAGAAGAATGGATAAGTGACCTGGAAGATAAAATAGAGGAAATAACTACTGCAAATCAGAATAAAGAAAAAAGAATAAAAAGAATCGAGGACAGTCTCAGAAACCTCTGGGACAACATTAAATGCAACAACATTCGAGGTATAGGGGTCCCAGAAGAAGAAGAGAAAAAGAAAGGGACTGAGAAAATATTTGAAGAGATTATAGTTGAAAACTTCCCTAATACGGGAAAGGAAATTGTTAATCAAGTCCAGGAAGCACAGAGAGTCCCATACAGGATAAATCCAAGGAGAAACACGCCAAGACACATATTATGCAAACCATCAAAAATTAAATACAAAGAACAAATATTAAAAGCAGCAAGGGAAAAACAAAAAATAACACACAAGGGAATCCCCATAAGGTTAACAGCTGATCTTTCAGCATAGACTCTGCAAGCCAGAAGGGAGTGGCAGGACATATTTAAAGTGATGAAGGGGAAAATCCTACAACCAATTACTCTACCCAGCAAGGATCTCATTCAGATTTGACGGAGAAATTAAAACCTTAACAGACAAGCAAAAGCTAAGAGAATTCAGCACCACCAAACCAGCTTTACAACAAATGCTAAAGGAACTTCTCTATGCAGGAAACAGAAGAGAAGGAAAAGACCTACAATAACAAACCCTAAACAATTAAGAAAACGGTAATAGGAACATACATATCGATAATTACCTAAAATTTAAATGGATTAAATGCTCCAACCAAAAGACACAGACTGGCTGAATGGATACAAAAACAAGACCCGTATAAAGACTGTCTATAAGAGACCCACTTCAGACCTAGGGAGACATACATACTGAAAGTGAGGTGATGGAAAAAGATATTCCATGCAAATGGATATCAAAAGAAAGCTGGAGTAGCAATTCTCATATCAGACAAAATAGACTTTAAAACAAAGACTATTACAAGAGACAAAGAAGGACACTACATAATGATCAAGGGATCAATCCAAGAAGAAG
>NC_041220.1:36609883-36610654 GCF_002837175.3 Physeter macrocephalus | reverse complement strand
AGTTTTAAATGATACATTACACAAGATGGACTTAATTGATATTTATAGGACATTCCATCCAAAAACAACAGAATACACATTTTTCTCAAGTGCTCATGGAACATTCTCCAGGATAGATCATATCTTGGGTCACAAATCAAGCCTTGGTAAATTTAAGAAAATTGAAATTGTATCAAGTATCTTTTCCGACCACAGCGCTGTGAGACTAGATATCAATTACAGGAAAAGATCTGTAAGAAATACAAACACATGGAGGCTAAACAATACACTACTTAATAACTAAGAGATCACTGAAGAAATCAAAGAGCAAATCAAACAATACCTAGAAACAAATCACAATGAAAACACAACGACTCAAAACCTAGGGGATGCAGCAAAAGCAGTTCTAAGAGGGAAGTTTATAGAAATACAATCCTACCTTAAGAAACAAGCAACATCTCAAATAAACCTAACCTTACACCTAAAGCAATTAGAGAAAGAAGGACAAAAATGGTTCTGAAGAACCTAGGGGCAGGACAGGCATAAAGACGCAGACGTAGAGAATGGACTTGACACGGGGAGGGGGAAGGGTAAGCTGTGACAAAGTGAGAGAGTGGCATGGACATATATACACTACCAAATGTAATATAGATAGCTTGTGGGAAGCAGCCGCATAGCACAGGGAGATCAGCTACGAGATTTGTGTCCACCTAGAGGGGTGGGATAGGGAGGGTGGGAGGGAGATGCAAGAGGGAGGAGATATGGGGATATATGTACACATATAGCTGATTC
>NC_041220.1:36608946-36609662 GCF_002837175.3 Physeter macrocephalus | reverse complement strand
AACCTGGAAGAAATGGACAAATTCTTAGAAATGCACAACCTTCTGAGACTGAACCAGGAAGAAATAGAAAATATGAACAGACCAATCACAAGCAATGAAATTGAAACTGTGATTAAAAATCTTCCAGCAAACAAAAGCCCAGGACCAGATGACTTCACAGGTGACTTCTATCAAACACTTAGAGAAGAGCTAAGACCTATCCTTCTCAAACTCTTCCAAACTATAGCAGAGTGAGGAACACTTCCAAACTCATTCTACGAGGCCACCATCACCCTGATACCAAAACCAGACAAAGATGTCACAAAGAAAGAAAACTAGAGGCCAATATCACTGATGAACACAGATGCAAAAGTCCTCAACAAAATACTAGCAAACAGAATCCAACAGCACATTAAGAGGATCATACACCATGATCAAGTGGGGTTTATCCCAGGAATGCAGGGATTCTTCAATATATGCAAATCAATCAATGTGATACACCATATTAACAAATTGAAGGAGAAAAACGATATGTTCATCTCAATAGATGCAGAGAAAACTTTCGACAAAATTCAACACCCATTTATGATAAAATCCCTCCAGAAAGTAGGCTAGAGGGAACTTACCTCAACATAATAAAGGCCATAAATGACAAATCCAGAACAAACATCATCCTCAATGGTGAAACACTGAAACCATTTCCACTAAGATCAGGAGCAAGACAAGGTCGCCTACTC
>NC_041220.1:36589869-36607104 GCF_002837175.3 Physeter macrocephalus | reverse complement strand
AACAAACAAAAAAATGGTCATGAAGAACCTAGGCGCAAGATGGGAATAAAGACACAGACCTACTAGAGAATGGACTTGAGGATACGGAGAAGGGGAAGGGTAAGCTGGCACAAAGTGAGAGAGTGGCATGGACATATATACACTACCAAATGTAAAATAGATAGCTAGTGGGAAGCAGCTGCATAGCACAGGGAGATCAGCTCTGTGCTTTGTGACCACCTAGTGGGGTGGGATAGGGAGGGTGGAGGGAGGGAGATGCAAGAGGGAAGAGATATGGGGATATATGTATGTGTATAACTGATTCACTTTGTTATAAAGCAGAAACTAACCATTGTAAAGCAATTATACTCCAATAAAGATGTTAATAAAAATAATTATTATGTGACATGATAGAGGTGGTAACCCTTGCTACAATGACAATCATATTATCATGTATAAACGTATTAAATCAGTGTGTTTTGCACCTTAAATTTACACAATGTTGTATGTCAAATATATTTCAATTTAAAAAAACCTGTATGGGTTTTTTGCTCTTAAAGGCATTGAATTTGTATTTTAAATTCAGTCTGCAAAATAAGGTCCAGACACTTTTACCAGGGGAGGAAAAAAAAAAAAATTAACTTAAGCAAAATAGTTCCCAAAGATGCAGAAGGGTCCTCAGTAAAGACTTTTCTAATTACCCTAAGATTCTAAAGAATTGCAAGGTATTGAATAGAAAACCTGGGGATATTGAATATAAAGGTGCAGAAGTTATTATATCAACCACACATCTCAGTTTATAAACCAGCTTCACACAGTCATCTCTGAATAATTTGGTTAACAGTAACAACAAAATGTCTACCATTTTTAATGGAACATTATCATTCTATAAAATTGGATTTGAAATTCACTGTGTGCCTTTTGGTACACTAGGTATTGACTTCAAATAGGAAAGAAATTTATTTACTTTGGATTGCTTTTAATGTTTTAAAGTTAACAAATTGGCAGCTGAAAACACATTTTGAAAAGGCCAAAGAAAATTAACTGTGTGTTAGTAAGTAAAACAAAGATGATTTGCTTCAGCTGATAAATGTGCTCTCCCCTTAAACTCACAGCATGAATGTGGGGTCCCAGCACCAAAGCACTGTCCACACTCCTCCCTGTCAGAACCAAGTCGGCACCAAGATCCAGGGCCCTGCTTATTGGTCTTGCTCTTTGGGAAGTAGGACATCATTGTTTTTAATCCAGGTCAGATGAAAGCTTTTGACTAAAAGAAGCAAAATGGCCAATGTTATCATTTCATCCAATGATACAATATGTTTCAAGTAATTCCAGTCATAAAATGATGTGGGTAAAAACAGGACCTTGCTGTTTATCCATCCTATATGTAATAGTTTGCCTCTGCTAACCCCAAACTCCCAGTCCTTCCCTCCCTTTTGGCAACCACAAGTCTGTTCCTTGAGAAAGTCCTTTTGATACTCCTAAGAGTTCTTGCTGCTACCTGGGCAGCCTGAGAGAAAGGCTTTTTAAATGACCATCACTTTGAAGCCATATGTATCCAGCTACACTCTGAAAGGAGGAAGAATTGACAAGAGAGGGAAGGAGAGAAATAAAGAACATAAGAGAAGACCTTGGGTAACCAAGATACACATTCATGCTTTTAATGGTGTCTGGAAATTTCTTCCGACTCTCTGTATCTGTGATAGCTGATCCTTGCAGAGTCTCTTTCTACAAATATTTTGCAAAAAAAGTTAAAAATCTTTATTCATAGAAATCTTACTTTTTATTATACATGCTAAAACAATGAAAGCATGTAATATGTAAATAGAATCCTATACATTTCCTTATTGAAATAAAGAAATTAATATGTATTGAAAAAGGGATTCTGTTTCAGGGACTTTCCATTCAATGTTTCATCTAGGCAGGTATTACAACCCCCCACTTGATAGATGAGAAACGCGAACCAAAGAGAGGCTGAGGAAGCCAGAACCTTGCGGGCTCTGGACCTTGGGCACCCCCTGGCTTCTCCAAGTTCCCTCCTCTTTAAAGTAGGACACTGATAGTATCTGTCTCATAGGATTGGTGTAAATAGACAGATAATCTCTTCTTGTTCTTACAAAGTGATTTACCAAATTTGAAAGGTTCTATAGCAATTTATCTCCAGGAAAGAATCATGCTTCCTACAAAGTTAAGAATAAAAGTTACCAATATGTGTCCCTGAAAGACGTGAGTTTTGTTTTGGTATTTCCCCCCATAATCATGAGGTTCTGTGCTCAGGGACCCCTGACACAGGCATGTCTCCCCAAGCTGACCACTGGAGAGAACATGGTTATAGGGGAATCTCTATACCCTCCCCCGACCAGGCTCAGGCTAGAGCTCTGGAAACCGTGACAAAGGACCTGAAAATTGTGTGAACCCCCAGAGCACCAGCTGAAGCTGCTTAGCTCTGGTCATTCATATGTAATCGCGTTGCAGAGGCTCCAAAGCTGCCAAGGACACTTTCTGTTACTCTCAAGCCTGTGCGTGGCTCAGAGTGGCACCAAAGCCAAAAGGAACTCCATTACCAAAAGCTAAAGCTGGGAATGCTCCACCCTAAGTGGAATCTGGTGTTATACACGATGACATATATGTAATATCAAACATATATATAAAATACAGAACATATAAGAACTTGTTATATATTATGAGAAGTATATTTTATATTGTGTCAGTTACCATTACAACAGGGAGTAGGTTTAGGCTATGAAAGGTCAAATGTTGTTATTCCTAAGGGGGGGACCTGCTTCTCAAGGTATTATTGTTTCCATATTTGTTTTCTATAAACACATCAAATAAGTTTAAATCTCCCGAGGAGTATCTTCCGTTCCGTAAGAAAAAAACATGCCTACAGTTTAATTCTCTTCGATAAGGTTTAGCATGTTCGTCATCACATTGGGATTATTAAAACAGAAGTCTGTCACATGTTAATGTTGCATCAGATTTAAAATATACCAATAGATAGTTATGGCAGCAAATTCACTCATAGCAGTTACTTTTTAAGTAGTGTAAAAATAAGAACCTCTGTTTCAGAAGAAGGACACAGATGAACTATACAATACACTACACAGAAATAGGATGGCTCCCAAGTTTCTCACCACAGCAGTTTTCACAAATCATAAATCTAACCCTGCAGATAGTACATTTAGCAGGCCTGGCTCTAGGAAGATAAGCTAATTATCAGATCTGTTCTGTTTTCACTCCAAAAAACGAGTCAGTTGGTTTTCTGTGGGTTCCTGACAGCTATTACCAATATTACAAATATCCAAAGACCCACAAAAAATATTTGCATTTCACAAGTGGGATTTTACATCTTTTTTTTTTTTTTTTTTTTTTTTTTGCGGTACGCAGGCCTCTCACTGCTGTGGCCTCTCCCTGTAAAAATAAGAACCTCTGTTTCAGAAGAAGGACACAGATGAACTATACAATACACTACACAGAAATAGGATGGCTCCCAAGTTTCTCACCACAGCAGTTTTCACAAATCATAAATCTAACCCTGCAGATAGTACATTTAGCAGGCCTGGCTCTAGGAAGATAAGCTAATTATCAGATCTGTTCTGTTTTCACTCCAAAAAACGAGTCAGTTGGTTTTCTGTGGGTTCCTGACAGCTATTACCAATATTACAAATATCCAAAGAACCACAAAAAATATTTGCATTTCACAAGTGGGATTTTACATCTTTTGCATTTTACCAGGAACTAAGCTCAGATGGCACTAAGGAAAGAGTGCCATGCAAAACATGATGCTTGCCTGAAACATCCAGCTTTTCACACTGAAGTGTTAATAAAAGAATTTATTAATTTAATTTCCCTTCGGTTGTGACACAGAATGTATGACCTGCAGCAAAATCCATCAGCTGTAATAAAATGATGGTAAGATTAGAGCGGTAGATAATGACTTATATCAAATAACTTTATGTTTTGTAAGAAGCACAATTTCAATTTAACCTTCATGTCCAAAGAAGGATCCAGAGTCATTTTAAACACTGCCTTCAATGAATCAATAAATCTTTCATACCACACATAAGTGGTTTAAACATAAATAATAGACATAAATGGATAACCAATCTAGGCAGCTTTTATAGGCAGCTTTTATAGAGTAACAGATCAGAAAGAGATTTCTAGAGCTCAGTCCTGAGTTATACCAAAACCCAATAATTAGACCAAATTAAATTATGGTAATTGTTTATCACGTGATATAACTTCTTGCTTAGGAGGTATCACATAAATGTCAGTAACCTCTCCCATGATGTCATCTCCAGTGACAGCTACTCTTTTCAAATTGACGCCAGCCTTCCTGGCCATCCTGTCAAGGGCAGCAGCACACTCCAGAGGATTGGTACCCCCAGCATTGCTGATCATGCGCACACCTGCCAGAATAGAAACACCATGGCAACCACTCTGACCTGAGTCCCATCACCAGGTTACATTCAATGAACTGCTCTCTCTTCACATTATTTTTATGTTGTTTATGTTTTTTTTTTTTTTTTTTCCTTTTAGAGGCAAGCACACCACAGGCAATGGCATCCCTGTACAATATTTAAGGGGCTGCAGCTACTTCTGGTGTTTTTGCTCCTCAGATGCACGGCTAGTAACTGACGTGAACCGAGATGTAAAAGTTAGGTCTTAATAAAAATATCTGTGGGCGATTAAAGAAATGATTAGTTTTAATCTTTAAAACTCTCTGGATTTTCTAAATAATCCTCTAGAGAGGACTGAGCCAATCAACTACCTTTCAGAAGCTCTAATCTTTAACTCCGTCTCTCACAGTGATTTTGCTGAGACAGGCCATGTGGAACACTAAAGCCTGAGAGGTGAACAAAATTCCAGAATTCTAAAGAAGACAGGACTCTAGTGATCACCTATTACACTAGCTCTTATCTTTCTAAGGCTCATTATCCTGTGTGGAATCTGATAAAAGTTATGGATCCTCTCCTTAGAGGGGAAAAACATGGTTTTGTTTATAATTTAGGGGGAATCTCAGATTCCTTGAAGCCCATCCTTGGAAATCAGATTAAGAAACCTTGATCTCATCCAATCACATCATTTCCAGATGAAGAAGGTAAGGTGCAGAGAGGCTAAGTGTCTTGTCCCAGGCCACAGCTTGTTAGTGACAGAGGCCGGATGAAACCCCGCTCTTCTCACTTATTGTACAACTGCTGCGTCTGCGGGGTCTGACTCTCCGTGTGTGGGGAGAGGTGGGGTTAATGACAAGAGCCATCAGACAATATCTGCAGAGCTTTGAGTGTTCTGCTAACCACTCCTATTAACTGTCCAGAGAATGAGGAAGTATATGCAGTTAGAATTCATACCCACTCATCCTCTAACAGAGGACAACATTCTTTTCTCTGTTTCCACTCTCCTCAACCTACTCAGCGACATCTGAACCCACCCCCAACCTCCTTCCCTCCTCTCTCCACCCACCAACACTTTCTTAAAACCCCCTCCTCCTTGAGTTCTGGTGACTGCACTTCCAGGTTCTTCCCCTGTCTCTGCAAGGGCTCACCACCTCCGCCCCCCTCCTCTTCCCAGGGGTTCCCTAAAGCTCAGCCCTACCCCCCTTCATATCCATCTCACCCTCGCACAGAAATCCTTCCCAATAAGGGCTTCGATTGCTACTTCCATTGAATGAAGCTCCTTCCTCCAAACCTGCTTCTGCTTCCATACCCTCCTCTAAGGAGAGTGTCTTGGGCCTTATTTGTAGGGGAACATCTTGCTCTCTGCCACGTAGCAAGAGCAGTATTAATTCTTGTGGATGACTAGACATTTTATTATTCCAGAATTAGACAACATAAATAACCAATACCTGGGGCTCATGAGAAGTTTTGGTAAGCCTGACACCTTCCTTTGTTTTTGCCTTACTTTTTCTGGGTAACTAATTTTTTAAAACGGGATATAGCTCCTCCTGGTGGAAAATAATGATATTAAAAAACCAGACCCTCCTAACTGGTGCATTCTGAAGTGCATCAACAATAAAGCTAACAGGTATAACTACGTCCAGACTATCAATTATTCAAAGTTCTTCATCTTATGATCTTAAATAACAACATACTCTAAGGGATTTATCCTTCTTAAGCAGAGATAAATTTTCAGCACTTAAAAAAGAAATATTCAGTAATGCCACCTCTGTACCCAACTGTAAGACTTTCTTTGTTAGCCCAATAAATCACAGCACTGTGAGAATGAGACCAGAGTCCTGGATTTGGTTCAAGTATGGTCGGCACCTTTTATGCGTCCTAAAGCCACAAGTTTCACCCTGAGTCCAGCAAGTCATCTTAGTAAGATTTGAACTGAGCCGCAGAAGACCCAGGGTGAGAGAGAGCAAACAACCACAATTCTAACCCTCTGACTAGAAGTCAACCCCAAAATGCTGGTGAGTTAACAGTGGCCATATTTTAAGTATTCTTTTCTCTAATAGCAACTGCCTTCTTTCCTCAGAACTACATCAATGTGGCTAATAAAGCCCTTTTAATAAATGTTCATTGAATTATTTATTTACTTTTAGGGACTATATCAGTCAAACAGTTTTATTTATACATATATTTTTAAATTTTATTTATTTATTTATTTTTGGCCGTGTTGGGTCTTCATTGCTGTGCATGGGCTTTTCTCCAGTTGTGGCTAGCGGGGGCCAATCTTTGTTGCGGTGCACAGGCTTCTCACTGCGGTGGCCCCTCCCGTTGCGGAGCACGGGGTCTAGGTGAGTGGGCCTTAGTAGTTGTGGCCCGCAGGCTCAGCACTTGTGGCTCACGGGCTCTAGAGCACAGGCTCAGCAGTTGTGGCGCACAGGCCCAGTGGCTCCGCGGCATGCGGGATCCTCCTGGACCAGGGCTCGAACCCGTGTCCCCTGCACTGGCAGGCGGACTCTCAACCACTGTGCCACCAGAGAAGTCCCTATATATTTTTTATATATAAATCCTCTCATTCTTAAAAGTTGACATGGCACTGAAAACAGGAAATTAAGATGATTTAATGACAAACACTTTTCAGATTACCTTTTTGATGAATGTCCTTTATATATGGAGCCATGGCAGTTTGTACAAAATCAGGAACATAGCCCATGTCCTAAAATATAAAAATAAATGTGTTATGCACTATAAAATGTATGTAATCAACTCAAAGGCAACGGACTAATCAATCTTTTAATTACTTGCAAAGCTACATTAAATATTAGGTAATTGTAATATTTATGTTTACAATCAATCAATGGAAAGGTCTAACATTATGTTCAAAATAAATGGAGCTTTCATCAGCACCAAAGTGATGAAATAAGGATAATAACTTTAAAAAGTAATCACTTCTCTTTTGTGATCTATTAGCAATTTTAATTCCAAAGTTCCATTAAAATCTAAAATTTCCAACACTATACATTCCCTGAGCATTCATTATGAAAATCCAACACTAATTCTCAGTAGAAGCCAATGAGTTCACATGTAATTGATAGATTATAGAAACAGATGCAAGAGACCAAAAAGGTAGATTGGGGTAAGAGTTACCAGGAGTGATGTAGTTATTAAAAAGTAACTCATTTTCAGTCAAACTATAGTTTAAAGCACAAACTAGATAATTAGTTATGTTACTATGGGTTCATTTTTAAAAAGTCAATTCTACCAAGTAAAAGCAGGTATTTACATAGACTAAATAACAAAGTTGTACTAAGACTTTTACATATTCTCTAACAAGCTAAATCATGTGAATGTTTCTCTAGTCTGAATGGAATTTCTATTGGGATGGTCTATGCCTCAGGCCAACATCTAGGCCCTACGTATTAATATAAGAAAATTTAATCCACTGGAATAGAACTAACAAATATTTCAAAGTTAAGACTAAGACATTTATCACGTACCATACATGATAGCATAAACAAATTTCCTTGCTAATAAAGCTTTTCATAAACATAGTTTTAGTGGGTATATAAGCTTTCATTGCCTTGATCTCTCATCATTTATTTAATCACTTCCTTATTGTTGGGCATTTAGGCCTTTAGTTTTTTGTGTATGTCATACATAAGGCTGTACTATCCATCTCTGAGAGCAAAGCTCTTCTGCAGTTAGCTATATTTCCTTAAGACAGTTCTGAAAAACTGACGGTAAATAGCCAAATGACTTACATTTTTTTCCCAATAACAAGAAGACCTCACATTTTAAAGTCTTACAATAAGTCACATAAACATTGTCTTGTATAATTAGCCATGTGTGGCTACATGGCCATTAAAATGGCCACAGTACTTAACTTACAGACGATTTTTCTTTTGTAGCAGTCAGCAGACACATCTCTGAGAGATAATCAAAAACAAAGAATCCAGCTGCTCTCTGTATAGTAGCTGAGGAACTGGAAGTAAAGCACAAAGTGTAATTTACTTTTTAAAATTTAAGTTTAATAATAATTTAATCAAAATTGGAAAAACATGTGTAAGATCTCATTTGCTTTACATTTTCCAAATACAGAAGCTGTAGATATATACTTATGCTTTTGGGGGTTATGCCCTGGGAACCCTTTCTATCACAATGAGTTTTTGGTCATTGTACTTTACATCTAAGCACTGTCATTTTAGGGTGAAAATCCACATACTGAACCCTGCTGATTAAAGGAAAAGTAAAGTATTGCAGGGTAACAGAAAAGACAAGAAAACAGAAACATATCTATAGCAGTGGTAGCAGATATTCCTATTCCCAATGTGCTCCAAAAATTATTTCCCTCAAATGGCAAGGATCTCTTGGTAAAAGAAATGATATATTTCTTTTCTTGTTTAACATCTTTATTGGAGTATAACTGTTTTACAATGGTGTGTTAGTTTCTGCTTTACAACAAAGTGAATCAGTTATACATATACATATGTTCCCATATCTCTTGCGTCTCCCTTCCTCCCACCCTCCCTATCCCACCCCTCTAGGTGGTCACAAAGCACCGAGCTGATCTCCCTGTGCTATGCGGCTGCTTCCCACTAGCTATCTAATTTACATGAAATGATATATTTCTAATTCATCAGGTGTTAAATCTTTGCTATTCCAAGCTTACAATCAATTCAGGCAAAAATCAACACTGCCCCTCACGAAACTTGGTCTGATGCAAATATGAGAGGTCAAAGGGGAAATCTGCTTTGACCAAGCCCCTAGTTTTGCTCCTTCCATGGTTCTAAGATGATTGGCTGTCTTCAAGTTATTTCCTAATTAAAAACCTCAAAGGCAGTTCCCAAAATGCAAAACAAGAGGAATAAAAAGCCTAAAGAAAAATACTATCAAAAGATATTGTTTCCTCCTAAACAGTGGTATGTTTAAAGGTAGGAGCTTTGTCTTAATGTGGGGTCCCGAAGTCTCCAGCACTGTACCCGATGGGCACTTAGCAAAAGTTGGTTGAATTAATGGCTCAATGGATGAGAGAATATATTTCAAAACAGTTCTTCTTTTTAAAGGTTTCTTCACATCATATCTCTCATTTTTCATAAGCTATTATGCATAACCAAGGAGTACTTAAACCTCTAATTTCTTATTAACTGCCATAGGATCCCTTTCTTCTGACCTGTTGAAATTCCCAGACCTACTGTAAAGATTCTATGTAAAAGTTTTTCACAGGGAAACATTGTCCACTACGTCAGAGACCTTGGCACAGCAAAGCCTTATGCGAATACACCAAATAAATGCAGTGTAGAAGTATTGCTTAATTACTGAGAAGTCATTTACACATTCTTCCCTATATAATGCAGCTACAGTATGCTAGAAGACAGATGGATGGCTTTTACAATCATAAGAGTAAATTCAGACATGATGTGATATACATAAGAAAAACCCTTGAAAATATGAGGAGGAATTATTGAAAGACAAATTGTTCTATAATTAATTCTAGGTTATTTCTCCAGGACATTTCAGCTCAGAAAGGTCAACAGAAACTACTTTGAGATGACAAGCAGAACCATCTGATGAAACGTCCGTCAATCTCCAATTAAACTGTTCTACAGACTGCACGCAACAGAATCTTTTCATTAGGGATTTCAGAGAATGATGACAAATCTCACTTTGGGATTTCAGGTCAAGATGTTTAGTAAAAGTGCAAAATTCAAACAAGGCATAAGAAGTAGTTGTGTCTGCGATCGTGGCAATATTGTGGGAAGGGAGAAAAGGAAGACAAGAACAAATGGATGCCACAAAGATCAGACAGAGCCCGCTTTGTGGCTGACAGATAATCACATGACCACCACAGGCTGCAGAGACAATGCAAACTCCAAGAGAGAGATGGAAACCACATTGCAAATGAGTATCATGTATTTTTAAATGTTTCCTTGTTCAGATTCTTAAATCATCATATCTGCAGGTGAGTGTTTCAATAGTCCAGAAGCAAATGAAGTGGCTCGCGAAATATGCTTTCTTGAAAAAAGGTATCTGAACAAGTGGAAGACACGGTGGAAAATTTCAAGAAGGAGCAGAACTGGCTTTCAGCCTGCCTTCCCCACAGCGCACAGGAACATGCAAGGAGCCCAAGCCAAAAAGGGAAGGTGCAAGGATGCCGAAGCATCAGAGACCTAGCTAGATGCCTCTCTCCCAAGGGCTGCAAGGCGTCCTCACTGAAGTCACCCTCTGTGGAGACAGAGCTGAGGGTCAGAGTTGGATCCGACTTTGTCCCACTCTGACTGTGGGGCTGAGGGCTACTGAAGAATTGAATGACATTGCTTGTACACTGTGTTAATTAGAACTCTTTAAAAAAGTAAATAGAGGGCTTCCCTGGTGGCGCAGTGGTTGAGAGTCCGCCTGCCGATGCAGGGGACGCGGGTTCGTGCCCCTGTCTGGGAAGATCCCACGTGCCACGGAGCGGCTGGGCCCGTGAGCCATGGCCGCTGGGCCTGCGCGTCCGGAGCCTGTGCTCCGCAGCGGGAGAGGCCACAGCAGTGAGAGGCCCGTGTACCGCAAAAAAAAAAAAAAAAAAAAAGTAAATAGAGATGAGAATATAAAAATAATCATCTTAAATTATTTCTCTATGGTTTATACTTACATTTTAAAAAGTTATTGTTGGTTGAGAGCCCTGGGTTTTTGAAAGGTAAACAAGATGTTGAATTTGGTATAAACCTGGAGATAAAATGAAGAAAGACCAATAGAAACGATCTTGGGTTCAGGAAATAGGTTGTATTCTGTTTTGTATTTCCAAGGCCCAGTACGGTGCTCAAGAAATATTTATTGTTAAGTAGATACTAAACTAAAACGATTCAAATTATATAGATGTTCCAGAATTCCTGATGAATAAATATGAGACTCATAGATATTCCTAAAGAGTAAATCGATGTACAATAAGTGACTGATATACTGTGTGTGAGAGGCACTGTACCAAGCAAGAATGAATAAAACCTGGTCCCAGTCCAGTGAGTGCTTACCAGGCCGTCTTTACTTTATTGAAAAATAAAGGCATGTATTGGCCATACCCAATTTCTTTTAAATTAATTAATTAATTAATTTTTTTGTTGCATTGGGTCTTCGTTGCTGCGCGCGGCTTTCTCTAGTTGAGGCGAGCAGGGGCTACTCTTCGCTGTGGTGCGCAGGCTTCTCGTTGCAGTGGCTTCTCTTGTTGTGGAGCACGGGCTCTAGGCACATGGGCTTCGGTAGTTGTGGCACACGGGCTCAGCAGTTGTGGCTCATGGGCTCTAGAGCACAGGCTTCAGTAGCTGTGGCGCACAGGCTTAGTTGCTCCGTGGCATGTGGGATCTTCCCAGACCAGGGCTCGAACCTGTGTTCCCTGCATTGGCAGGCAGATTCTTAACCACTGTGCCACCAGGGAAGCCCCATACCCAATTTCTTAACTGATGAAGTCCCTTCTTCAAGTGCAGTGTCCCAAGGTCAAGTACACCCATCTCTTCTCCAGGTCTAGGACAACTCTGTCCTGGTTGAACCCTCACACGTTGGGATCATCTCCCTCTCAACAGCAGGTGGTGCGCTCTGCTTGGGCCCCTAGGGAGCCTGGCCTTGTTCGGGCGGGGCTGTCAGGGAGGTGGGGTGTGGATCTAGGGAAACCTTAGCAGGTACCTGGGTTCTTGAAGTCATTCTGAACCTGCATGTATTAAAGAAGGTATTGCACACCACACCTTAAAAGGCACATCACAACCTAAGTAGGACTGCTTGGGAATCCTCAAGACGGTTTTGAAGCTGCCGCCATTTATGCAGCAGTCCTATAGACTATGATCCTTAAATCTCCACCCATAAGAATACAAAACTAGGCCTGGGTCTCAGCACCTACCCTCCACAGCAGTGCCTTAGAAGCTTCTAAACTTAGAGTCTTAAGAATATGGCCTATGGGCCTATGTAATATATAAATATTACAAATCACTTTACAGACTCATTCATTCCATAAAGATGTATTGATAACTTTACCTGCTGCTTTGGACTGAATGTTTGTGTCCCCATCAAAATTCATATGCTAAAATCCTAATGTCCTCTGGGATGGTATTAGGAGGTGGGACCTATGGGGGGTGTTTAGGTCATGAATGGGATTAATGCCTTTATAAAAGAGACCCTACAGAGCTCCCTAGCCCCTTCTGACATGTAAGAATACGGCAAGGAGCCTTTGACTTGGAAGAGAGGCCTCATCCAACCATGCTGGCACCCTGGTCTCAGACTTCCAGCCTCCAGGAACCTGAGAAATAAACTTCTGTTGTTTGTAAGCTATCTGGTCTCTGGTATTTTGTTACAGTAGCCCAAAGAGACTAAGACATATGCCAAGCACTGTTCTAGGCACTGGAGGCACAGAAGTGCTCTAAACTGTCTTTGGAGTTTACATTCTGGGAAGGGGGTGGGAAGAGGAAAAAAAAAATTCCAACAGATATTTGGCAAGTGCGGTGGAGAAAGATAAGGCAAGGTAAGGGGTTAGGAGGTACCAAGAGGGATTGGGTAGAATTGTACCTATTGGATGTGCAGTGGTCAAGGGCAGGTGCGTTTTGTAAGATATTTGAGTAAGCGGATGGAAGTGGAGCCAGCCATGAGTTGTCTGAGGAAAGAGTGCTCCAGATGGGGAGACTAATAAGTGCAAAGTCCCCAAGACAGGGATGTTCTTGGCCTATTGTAGTAATAGCTGGGAGGTCAACGTGCCAGCAGTGTTTTTCTTTTTTTTTTAAAATTTATTTATTATTTATTTTTGATTGCATTGGGTCTTTGTTGCTGCAGGCGGGCTTTCTCTAGTTGCGGCGAGCGGGGGCTACTCTTCATTGTGGTGCGCGGGCTTCTCATTGTGGTGGCTTCTCTTGTTATGGAGCATGGGCTCTAGGTGCGCGGGCTTCAGTAGTTGTGGCACATGGGCTCAGTGGTTGTGGCTCGCGGACTCTAGAGCACAGGTTCAGTAGTTGTGGCGCGTGGGCTTAGTTTGTGCACGGCATGGGGGATCCTCCCGGACCAGGGCTCAAACCCGTGTCCCCTGCATTGGCAGGTGGGTTCTTAACCACTGTGCCACCACGGAAGCCCCCAGCCATGTTAGTAATGGGAGGGGAGGGTGGCAAGAAAGAGATGAGGCCAGACTAAATCACATAGTCTCTTAGGTCACTGTAAGGACTTTGGATTTTACGCTGAAGGAGATAAACCATTGGACAGTTTTCATCCGATGCAGGACATGACTATTGCATGACTGCTCTTGCAGCTGTGAGGAGAACAGATTGCAGAAGGGCAAAAGGGGAGACTAGGAAGGAGGCTATTGCTATAGTCCAGTTAGAGGGACAGTGCTTTATACTGGAATGATGGTGAAAGACAAGTTTGACTGCAAAGGTCTTGGCCTGAGCATGGAGAGATAGGGTTGCCATTTTATGGAGATGGACAAGACTGGGGGTGGCGGTGGGGATCAGATCTGGGGGTGAAGATCAGGAGTTCAGCTTTAAACATGTTACTTCTGAGATGCCTTTTACAAAAGATGTCAAAAAGGCAGCAGGATACCTGAATACGGATTTTACAGGAGGACAAGTCCATGTTGGAGGCATAAATGTGGAGTCTATCAAACCTAAAGAGCAGGTGAGACAGAGGAGAGGCCTGGGACTCTCCACACTTTAACTTTGAGAAACGAAGAGGATCCAGTCAAAGCGACTGAGAAGGAGTGGGCAGGGAGGAAGGCAGAAATCTTCACAAGATTTCCAGAAGAAAGCATTTTAAGGAGAGAGTGATCGATTTGGTCCAATACCAATGATAGGTCAAGAAGGATGAGGGCCAAGATTGACCACTGAATTTCGCACAGTCATTGGCCAATGGAAGGAGGTTAGTAGGACTACTAGCTTCCCTGAAATGAGAAAAACAAGGTTCTGAGAGATTAAATACATTGAACAACCAAGGTCACATAGCCAATTAGCAACAGAACTGGGCCCAGAAGAAAACACTGAACACAGGCCTTCAGAAGTTAGCCCTGTTTTTTGAATCCCAGACCAGGCTCTTCTACAGTAACCTATTATGATGCCATCCTTCCTGTGGTAACTGCCATGCATGAGGAGGGCTCTAAAAGAACACTAAGACCATAAACCAACAGGAATAAATGTCAGTAGAATTTTGGGCACAATGACAGTCAGACAATGGTTTGGCATTTCATGACAGAGACAATGGCCCTCAAATCTAATAGACAGACACTGCAACCAGGGCAGGCCCAGGTGTCAAAACACACTTCGATGCAAAGAAATGTTGCATCTCCTCAAAATGAATTCTCTGTTCATTGTGTTTTGCTAAATGATTCCCATGTAAATAATTAGATGAATCAATACCCCCAGGCCTGATTACCGTATGTTACTAGTGCTACGTATAATCAGGACTTGAATAGAGGGGATCGGATCCCCATCCTCTTTCCTTTATTTGACTTATCAAGGTGCTCAAAAAGGGGGAGAGAGGGAAGATATATTTTCACTTTCAATTTTAAAAATTCAAACAAAATTTTTAGGGGGCCAAAAGCACAAGAAAGTCCTAAACCATTCAGGTATAAACAGTCCCTTTCCCACCCCTCAAACTCACAACCCCCAACAGCCAAAGAGGCTGGATCATTTAAGGAATCCACTCTGTTGCCAACGTCTGCTGAATGATTTTGCAGACCAGGAAGTGAAGATTTCTAAAGGGAAGAAGAGCAGGGGATGAATGAAATGCAGCTGGACGAGGCTCAGAACAGGAAAGTCACTGAGGATGGGGTGGGGAGGGAGGGACTGACCATCACGGGCCGGGAAAGTGGGGAAGGCAGGCACTTCGCCAGGCCAGCGAGAGGCTGCGCTAGGGTGCACCCGGCCGACCCTCCTCCGGAACTGGGTGCGTGGTGAGGCTACGGCCTGGCAGAGTCCAAGTGCCACGGCTCGGACTCGGGGCCCAGACCTGGGGTCTCTCTCCAGGGCCGCAGCTGACTCGGCGCGCCTCCCTTCCCACCTCTCCTTCCGGGATCGCGGGCCGCTGCTCGCTTACCTGACGCTGCTGTGTGTCCCCAGAAGGCAGAGGCGCAGCCCAACAGCACGGAGCGGAGCGTGGCGCAGCCCTCCGGCCCCTACTGGCACCCCGCACCCGCCTCGGCCTGGGTGGCCAGTGTGCAGGGCCCCACGCCTGAGGCGGTCGGCTGCGGCAGCCCGAGCCTGGGAGGGAGAGTCACCCTCAACAGGTGCAGCGCACAGGGCCCCACTCATGGCCGCGCGCTGGGAAGCCCAGACGCCTGAGCCCGTGACCGCGCCCTGCTCTGCCAACCCGCGGGGTGACGGCGCCCGCACGCCCCCTGCTGGCCTGGCCCCACCGCACCCAGCTCGGCTCTGAGGTCCCACGTCAGGCCCCGCTGAGATCGATTCCAACAACCACGACCGCAAAACGTTGTTTACGGTTGCTGGCTCAGCTCCTTCCCTCTGTTTTTGGAGTTTGTGCCAAAAACTTAAAAGATTCTCCCTGCACTCCCCATTCCCTTCCAAATTCTGAGTTTGAGAAGGAAAAATCCAACAAGATAAAGATATGGGAGCTCTCAAATTCTCTTCCAAGGAGCTAGAGAACTGTATGAAGTTCAGCTCTGTTTCTCCAGCCAGGACCATGAAGAACCTGTTTTGTTTTGTTCTGTTTTTGTACAGTTATAAATACCATCCAATCAAAGCCTGCTGGCACACAGGATGACTGCAAATATTAATTCCTAGGTACTTAAAGGGATGCAAAAGAACCATACACAGGGAGTTACAATCTAGTTAATTATTAGTGAACAAAGAAAGAGGAGCCAGTCTCCTTTTTTAAACTTAATATTTGAATCGTTTTGTTACCATTAATGCACTTATCTTTCTTTCAAGTCCCCTGGTGCTGGCTCTCTTCCTAGTTTGAGTTTAGCAAAGCAAGAGTTCAAGTTAGAAGAAGTAAAATAAAAGGAAGGAAACAGAAACCAGGCCTCGCTTCTTTAGAGGATGATTAATAAATTTTATGGATTATCTGGGCAGTTATGTGACTAAAAATAAAATAGTTTACATTTATTGATTTCTTACTTTTTACCAGAAACTGTTCTAAGAGTTTTATTTACTTTAAAATAAAAATAAGCTCTTATGAGTTTGCTTTAAATATTTTACATTTATTAACACATTAAATAAAACAACCCTATGAGATGAATACTGTAATTATCCCCATTTTACAGTTCAGACTGAGATATAGAGAAGGTCACACAGCTAGAAGTCATAAAGCTGGAGTTTAAACACGGGTGGGACAGAAAGATAGACAAGATGAAAAAGCAGAGGGCTATGTACCAGATGAAGGAAAAAGATAAAACCCCAGAAAAACAACTAAATGAAGTGGAGATAGGCAACCTTACAGAAAAAGAATTCAGAATAATGATGCTGAAGATGATCCAGGATGCTGGAAAAAGAATGGAGGCAAAGATAGAGAAGATGCAAGAAATGTTTAACAAAGACCTAGAAGAATTAAAGAACAAACACCTAGAAGAATTAGAGAACAAACAAACAGAGATGAACAATACAATAACTGAAATGAAGAATACACTAGAAGAAATCAATAGCAGAATAACTGAGGCAGAAGAACGGATAAGTGACCTGGAATACAGAATGGTTGAATTCACTGCTGCAGAACAGAATAAAGAAAAAGGAATGAAAAGAAATGAAGACAGCCTAAGAGACCTCTGGGACAACATTAAACTCAATAACATTCACATTATAGTGGTACCAGAAGGAGAAGAGAGAGAGAAAGGACCCAAGAAAATAGTGAAGAGATTATAGTTGAAAACTTCCCTAACATGGGGAACGGAAATAGCAACCCAAGCCAGGAAGCA
>NC_041220.1:36588655-36589425 GCF_002837175.3 Physeter macrocephalus | reverse complement strand
TGATGAAAGGGAAGAACCTACAACCAAGATTACTCTACCTGGCAAGGATCTCATTCAGCTTTGATGGAGAAATCAAAAGCTTT
Source organism: Physeter macrocephalus (assembly GCF_002837175.3). Classification (NCBI taxonomy): domain Eukaryota; kingdom Metazoa; phylum Chordata; class Mammalia; order Artiodactyla; family Physeteridae; genus Physeter; species Physeter macrocephalus. Next base: position 36,589,342 of record NC_041220.1, on the reverse strand, counting down.
ACAGACAAACAAAAGCTAAGAGAATTCAGCACCACCAAACCAGCTCTACAACAAATGCTAAAGGAACTTCTCTAAGTGGGAAACACAAAAGAGGAAAAAGACCTACAAGAACAAACCCATAACAATTAAGAAAATGGTAATAGGAACATACATATCTATAATTACCTTAAACATGAATGGATTAAATGCCCCAACCAAAAGACACAGGCTCACTAAATGGATACAAAAACAAGACCCATCTATATTCTGTCTACAAGAGACCCACTTCAGACCTAGGGACACATACAGACTGAAAGTGAGGGGATGGAAAAAGATATTCCATGCCAATGGAAATCAAAAGAAAGCTGGAGTAGCAATGTTCATATCAGATAAAATAGACTTTAAAATAAAGAATGTTACAAGAGACAAGGAAGGACACTACATAATGATCAAGGGATCAATCCAAGAAGAAGATATAAAAAAGATAAATATATATGCACCCAACATAGGAGCACCTCAAAACATAAGGCAACTGCTAACAGCTATAAAAGAGGAAATCAACACTAACACAATAATAGTGGGGGACTGTAACACCTCACTTACACCAATGGACAGATCATCCAAGCAGAAAATTAATAAGGAAATACAAGCTTTAAATGACACAATAGACCAGACAGATTTCATTGATATTTATAGGACATTCCATCC
>NC_041220.1:36573489-36587627 GCF_002837175.3 Physeter macrocephalus | reverse complement strand
AAATAAAAGGAATACATATTGGAAAAGAAGAAGTAAAACTATCACTGTTTGTAGATGACATGATACTATACATAGAGCATACTAAAGGTGCCACCAGAAAACTACTAGAGCTAATCAATGAATTTGGTAAAGTTGCAGGATACAAAATTAATGCACAGAAATCTCTTTCATTCCTATACACTAATGATGAAAAATCTGAAAGAGAAATTAAGGAAACAGTCGCATTTACCACTGCAACAAAAAGAATAAAATGCCTAGGAATAAACCTACCCATGTAGACAAAAGACCTGTATGCAGAAAACTATAAGACACTGATGAAAGAAGTTAAAGATGATACAAACAGATGGAGAGATACACCAAGTTCTTGGATTGGAAGAATCAACATTGTGAAAATGACTATACTACACAAAGCAATCTACAGATTCAATGCAATCCCTATCAAATTACCAATGGCATTTTTTACAGAACTAGAACAAAACATCTTAAAGTTTGTATGGAGACACAAAAGACCCTGCATAGCCAAAGCAGTCTTGAAGGAAAAAAACGGAGCTGGAGGAATCAGGCTCCCACACTCCAGACTATACTACAAAGCTACAGTAATCAAGACAATATGGTACTGGCACAAAAACAGAAATATAGATCAATGGAACAGGATAGAAAGCCCAGAGATAAACCCATGCACCTATGGTCAACTAATCTATGATGAAGGAGGCAAGGATATACAATGCAGAAATGACAGTGTCTTCAATAAGTGATGCTGTCCTGCTACATGTAAAAGAATGAAGTTAGAACACTCCCTAACACCATACACAAAAATAAACTCAAAATGGATTAGAGACCTAAATGTAAGACTGGACACTATAAAACTCTTAGAGGAAAACATAGGAAGAACGCTCTTTGACATAAATCACAGCAAGATCTTTTTTGATCCACCTCCTAGAGTAATGGAAATAAAAACAAAAATAAACCAATGGGACCTAATGAAACTTAAAAGCTTTTGCAAAACAAAGGAAACTACAAACAAGACGAAAAGACAACCCTCAGAATGGGAGAAAATATTTGCAAATGAATCAACAGACAAAGGATTAATCTCCAAAATATATAAACAGCTCATGCAGCTCATTATTAAAAAAACAAACAACCCAATCCAAAAATGGGCAGAAGAGCTAAATAGACATTTCTCCAAAGAAGACATACAGATGGCCAAGAAGCAAATGAAAACCTGTTCAACATCACTAATTATTAGAGAAATACAAATCAAAACTAAAATGAGATATCACCTCACACCAGTTAGTGTGGGCATCATCAGAAAATCTACAAACAACAAATGCTGGAGAGCGTGTGGAGAAAAGGGAACCCTCTTGCCCTGTTGGTGGGAATGTAAATTGATACAGCCACTATGGAGAACAGTATGGAGGTTCCTTAAAGAACTAAAAGTAGAATTACATATGACCCAGCAATCCCACTACTGGGCATATACACAGAGAAAGCCATAATTCAAAAACACACATGCACCCCAATGTTCATTGCAGCACTATTTGCAATAGCCAGATCATGGAAGCAACCTAAATTCCCATCAACAAACAAATGGATAAAGAAGGTATGGCACATATATACAATGGAAAATTACTCAGCCATAAAAAGGAACGAAATTGGGTCATTTGTAGAGATGTGGATGGATCTAGAGACTGTCATACAGAGTGAAGTAAGTCAGAAAGAGAAAAACAAATATCGTATATTAGCGCATATATGTGGAACCTAGAAACATGGTACAGATGAACCGGTTTGTAGGGCAGAAATAGAGACACAGGTGTAAAGAACAAACGTATGGACACCAAGCGGGGAATGTGGTTGCGGGGTGGTGGTGGTGTGATGAATTGGGAGATTGGCATTGACATATATACACGAATATGTATAAAATGGATAACTAATAACCTGCTGTATAAAAAAATAAATAAAATAAAATTCAAAAAAAAAAAGCAAAGAACCCACAGGTGGTCTTGGCTCCAGGGTCAGTGCTCTCAGCTCTCATGTTACACTGCCTCACTTAATCCTCACAGCAAATCCACAAGGTGGGTACTGTTATTGTCTCCATCTTACAGGCAAAAAATATAGGCACAGGGAGGCTAAGGAACTGTCCAGGATCACAGAGCTGGTAAGTGCTTCAGGCAAGACTGGACTGGTATCCTTCAGTCTGATCCTTATCTAACCACAGGAAGAGGTCTTGGCTCCAGGGTCAGTGCTCTCAGCTCTCATGTTACACTGCCTCACTTAATCCTCACAGCAAATCCACAAGGTGGGTACTGTTATTGTCTCCATCTTACAGGCAAAAAATATAGGCACAGGGAGGCTAAGGAACTGTCCAGGATCACAGAGCTGGTAAGTGCCTCAGGCAAGACTGGACTGGTATCTTTCAGTCTAACCACAGGAAGAGAGATGCTATTTTCGTACATTTAGCCATCCAGAGAGAGAAGGAATTGCCTGGAAAGCGTGTGAAGCTTTCATGACCTTCAAACACTGAGCCCCTGGGCTTTAGGCTCAGTCCCTCATGCCCTTTCTCAGGCTTAATGCTGAGCTGGACTTTCTCTCCAAGCAGCTCCATCATTCCTGCACTCCACTAGCAATGCTGAGAACACAGGCGCCCTTGACTAAACGCAGAGTTAGACAGTCCTGCCATTGTACACAGAGGGGACATCTCTTCCCTGAGGAGCGCACAGCATACTTAAGCACCTACACACTGAGCTTTCATCCTCTTTGCGGCCGGGCCTCCGGGACACTTTGAGAAGGGACAGCCAGTACCACCAAGCCCTCTGGGCTCCTATTTGGGAAACACTGTTGTTTTCTGAAGGAGAACAAGAGCAGTCAAAGAGGAAGCACAGAGGATGTGTACGGCCATGACCGTACAACAACTTGCTTTATGTCCGTTTATGAAGCTCATCTCTTTCTCCCTGCCCAGGCAAGGCCTATCCTGCCCAATATAGTGAGTTCGAGGGATACTGGGTCTGATCAAGGAAAAAGATAGGACCAAAGGTTTGGGGCAACACTTTGATAGGTTTGCATGCGGGAGGCGGGGAGGGGAGTCCCAAACAGCATGAGACCATCAGAGGCTCTGGCGGAACAGGGCAGCACCCAGAAGAGTAGGAGGGTAAGGGAACTCCCAGGGAGAGGGGGTGGGGGAGGTACTTACACATTTAGATGAGGGCATTCAGCAGCCCCTCTGGGAGTCTCTGTGTCAGGGCTCTACCAAAGGGCAGTAGCAGAGCAAAGTCTCTAACAGCTACGAAGTTTCTCTGGTCTATGGCTCGCAGATGCTGGATGCGGTTTCTCAGGGTATGCAAAGCAGGCCATTTCTAAACAGCTAAAAACCTACTCATCTAGGCTGTGTTTAAAACAACCGAATACGTTGTAAATATGGACATTTGGCTTTGGTGCCCACAGGCTTTTGAGTTCATGGATGCCAGCCTGTTGTCTTCACAAGTCAGGAGCCAATATACAGGGGCCATCTTTTGCTTATTTATGTAACATCTTAACACCCAGTAGGAAGTGCAGCCAAACACACCCAGCACCCAGCGCTCCACCAGGCTCAAACTGAGGCACACCCGAGTTCTGGATTCAGGGGTCTGACCTGAGAACCCACTTTGAATGCTGGTCATTGGCAGTGGCTGATGATTGATTCCCACCTCACCATCCCTTCATCAGCACAAAAGCAGAGAAATCTAACATTCAGACAATAAATAATATACATGCAAAAGGAATGTGTAGGAGGATATTTTACCTGCAAGAATCTATGAGGCAGTTTGAGTGGAGAGGTGTGCATCCACCCAAGTGTGACTGTTGTTGTCTAATTTCACCAGCAGGTGGCGCTGTTACATTACATATACGGTCTGCCTTCCACCATAGGGCCTGAAAAGAAAGCGTGCTTAAATTCCTTATACTCTGGTCACTAGCTCTAGACAAGCCCTACATAATCATGGACATCTACAATAACACGTGTGATATTAAACCCATTCACTATGCAATCCAGCAGATTCCTCCAAGACCCTCAGGAAATTCAGTACACGTATTTAATTTTTGGAAAACAAAACAAAATCTATTTACTAGACAGTCTACCTGCTCCTGGCTCCATAGGACATGAAATAATAAAATGACTACTCCACTCATTCTGTATTGTTGAACATATAATCTAACAGAGAAGGTTCTCTCTATATAATATTGTTTATTGTTTTTTAATTTGAAAGCATTCCATGGCCCAGATAAATAGGTGAACTCAAGTCTGAGGGATTTCACTTTGGAGATCTGAAAGTCTTTTTACGTCTGTAGGATGGGGACGTGCGGCAGGAACAGAGCCATTCTTTCCGTATCTGTCCTGTTAGCCTGAAATTCAGGTCCAAGTTCTGTTCTCAGGCCCTTTTATTTTCACACCATATTTTCTTCTGGGAAACTCTCATTGTCTACCATCGACTCAACGTCCATTCTCATGCCCAAAGCTCTGTCTCCAGCATTCCTAAGCCATCACATATTACAGGACTTTCTACTCCTCAAACTTAAAATGTTGGAAATTGGGCCCATCTTCTCTCTCCCCTAAACCACTTCCTTCTTTTCATTTTCCTATTTCTGTTAATGGTCTCCCATTTCCTCTACCCTCAGAGTTATTATCTTTGACCCTTTCCTCCCCTCCACATCCTCCCAATTCAGTCCTTCCCTAAGTCCTTTCTAGTCTATTTCTGTAAAGTGCTTGCATCTCTCCAAACTATTTCTTGAGCCCTTTGTACGTGCAAGGACTCCTGTGCTGTGTTAAGGCCTTGGACTTGGCGTCAGTCTACTTTTCATTCTTTTGGCAGCATTGAAGCAAAGCTCATAAAGCAGTGCGTATCAATTAATTGAATTACCAAAAATCTAATTTTAACTTAAATAGAAGGAACTGATGCAGTTTGGTTTTTTATTCTTTTGTCACAATAAATGATTTCACGTGTCTTCAGAATAAAATATAACAAAGTGGAATTATGTGAGCTTTGAGATTGCTGAGTAGAAATTGGGCCCCTTATGTAAAGCAGGTGTGATGACTCTGCAGCCCAGTGTAAGGCAGGGAATTCCCCTACTTTCCTGGGCATAGTAATCATCTGGGGAAGCTTGTTCATAAAATGCAAATTCCTAGGGTCCATACCCTGATACACTGATTCGGTAGATTTGGAAGGAAGCTGAGGCATCTGCGTCTTTAAACAAAATACAACAGAAATCTAAGGAGCATTTTAAGGAAAAAGTCACGGAGAAGAAAATCCAAGTATTTAATATAGAAATAAAATATTGTCCTTACACCATTAAATTGCTTTATACAACTACTCTTAGTCACCTCATTTATGTTATTTGATCCCGTAATTCTCTCCCAAGAGCTGACTGTTTCCTAAAATCCCATCTTTAGAAGCTCATGTCTTTGGTTTCTAGTTTTATCTCAAGTTTAAATTTCAATCTTGGTAGAAGTAACACCTCAGGGTAGATCAATCCATTCATACCACATGAGTGTTTCAGACCCTGTTCTTGGAAGAGCAGGAAGTAGGCAAGACTCCTGAAAGGAGAAAGAAGGTGTTGCAACATGCTCAAGGAGTCTGAGGAGCTGGGCCAGGGTTTCCTCACAGCAGGCAGGGGTGTGGCAGTCTGAGGCTCATTGCAAATGGTAGCTGAGGAGTGGAATAGGCTCAGGAACCCAAAACCCTGCAAGCTTCCCAAATATAGGCCATGACCCCTCACAATAATGCTGGCCTGGGGCACAGGTGAGTGAGCTGGGCTAAAGCACGGGACCAGGTGAACAAGCCTAAGGAAAGGGCAGGTGAAGGGCCTTTGGCTTTCCTTACCACATACACTAACCCAAGTCCTGTGTGCTCCAGACTTTCTTATGTTAGTGCAGGTCCCTAATGTAGCTCCCAAACACAGTACTATTATAAATTCTTCTATTTCCCATCTTCTAGAATTTTATTTAACTTTGTTAAGGTTTTGCTGTTTGGTTAGAACTCACTTGTTCCAGGCAAGAGGGAGTAGCTCAGAGGCCTGTGTGTAGCCTTCTCTCCCTACACTTCCCAGAGAGGATCCAGAGAGGCAGTGACTGTCAGGTCCTGGAAGTTCTTCCTGGTTTTTGGCATTTGGGGACTTGTCCAGCCTATTTTATGGCCATCATTCAAACTTGTATTTGTTTTAAAGTGTTATATAGTTTTGCTTTTGTTTTCCAAAAATTAAATACATGTGAGGTCCCCTTCAGTCACAAAGTCACAGTGAGTGTCTCTCTCCCTTCCTGATGCCACTCAGATGCAGACATAGAAGAATCCCCATCTATGGGCAGCTGCTCCCATTTAATAACTGACCCGCCCTGTGGTATCTGATTGTCTTGCTGCATCTGAGAACAGATTTCGCTCTGAAACAGATATTTTCAAGGCCGGTGTACTTTGTCTTTTCTTTTCTTGACTGACCTTGTAAGCCCCTTAATGGTCATGTGCTCTGCCCCAAACTGCATTTTAATATTTTATTTTATTGTTCCAGTAATATTTAGTATTTAGTAATATTTTCATGAAATATGTTTTATTTATTCAACAGATATTTATTGAGTGCACTGTTTGAAGGGCTGCAGATAACAGTGGATAAGAATCCTTGCCTTCATGGGGCTTACATAAAATGTATTTTAATTAATTAGTTATTACATGATTATAATAATATCTTAAAATTTTATGGGATTGTGATAAGCTCAATCTGACTTAGAAGATCCAGCTGATAAGTTATACTGGGCATATTTTTGCAGAGAAGGTTAAATACAAGGCCAATAAGTTTATATTTAATTGGGTAGGAGATAAGGAGTCCTTGGAGGCTTTTGATGAGGAAAATGGTATCATCAGAGGATCCCAGACTTGACAGTAGTGAGTAGATGTGAGTAGATAGACTTCGTGGTGTTTTAGGGCTAACTTTCACAGGGTTCCTCTACTTTATTCTCACTCTGTGACTTACGTGGGCTTGGCAAATTTCTGACAACCCCAAATCAAAAAAATATGTATGTTGGCCCCAAACCAACCACCCTCCAGGGGACCTCCAAGTGGCAATGGTGAGCCAGCCATGCACTTGGCAACTCTCCCACCACAAAACCAGCAAAGTCACAGCACCCAGCAGAGTGCTTCCCAGATCACCAGACCTCAACCAGCACTGACTCCCTGAGGTCTTTTTTATTTTTGTTCACAGTCTTTGTCACCGATTGACATTACATAATATGTTGTTTATCGCCTCCTTCTCTCCACTAGAGGGTAAACTTCTTGAGAGCAGGATTTTGTCTATTTTGCTTATTGTGTTGGACAAGGAGGGCCTGGCGTATAGCACATGCTCAATAAGCATTTGGTCTGAGATCCAGCGGAGGAGCATCATGGGAAGGTGTTCAGTGACCCTTTAACCAAATTTGGGGGTGCATATTTGATTAAGCATTATTTCAGGAATTTTTCTAGGATGATGCTATACAGTCCGTGTGTCAGAGCCAGAGGCAGTTTGCCATGTGAGGAGGACATGAGGAGGGGTGTAGAGAAGGGGCCTTCCACACCCATAATGCGATGATGCAGAATTAGATATCAATGAAATTAACCTAATATGGCATATTGGGTGAGATCCACAGGAAGTGCTGAAATAATAATATTGGGTAGTTTTCTGACCTAGAGGTGTGCATGATTAAGCAATTGGTTTCCTGGATCTTGGTTATTGGAATTTCCTCTGTGTTGTTTATAAAATATGAGACACAGTGTTCTGAATTTTGACTTATTTTGTTTCTTGATGGACAAGTTTGTCCTAGTTAGTCCTGCAGGCACAATAGTAATCAACCAAGAGTGTGGTTTACACTCTGGTCTTCCTTGCAAAACATTCAGTAAATATTTGGGCTTTTACAAATCGTATCTTTGTTTACTGATCAGAGGTCACTGCGCTATCACTCAAGGTAAAACATACACAGCAATCTCTGCTTGAAGAAGAGTAGCAACACATGTCACCTTTCAGGGATGAAGCAACGTCCTTCGAAATGTCAATAAGAAGTTAACCCTTATACACAGTATATTCTTTGTGGACTTAACTTGGAACAGAAAGGATTATAGTACAATCACAGTAAGGTAGTAAACTAACTCAAGAAGTTACAATTTAAAACAAAGATACAAGTCTTACAAATGTTTATTTGCCCTCATTCAAGACAGAATGTTAAAGTAAATGTAGGCATTAAGTGAGATAAGATGAATCATTTTGTTGATCTGACAGCATTCTTATCTTCCCTCCTTCTTTGGGAATAGATAATTGTTTTTCTCCAAAGATAATTTGTTGGACAAAAATGACCAGAGTTTCTCAGAGGAATGAAAATTAATAGCGAAAATTCTTTCATAGGGCAAGGGATCTCAAATTGCAAATTTCATGAAGATAGAAACAAACAAACACACCAGAAACTCAGTAATGGACCAACTTGGCACGGCAAACACTTAAATCTAACTTCTCCATTCCAATTTGTGTCAATCCAGGGCAGCCTCAGCACATTCCTTAATCTCCAGCCAGTATTAAAAATGGCTGATTCTTGGCCATTTGGGGCTCTGGATGTAATTCAGATTAGGATAATCCTTCTCTCTTAATGCACTCAGTTGCTTAATTTCATCCGTAATTAATTAAATCCCATCCGTAGCACTTTTTGAACATCCCTGCCCTCAGCCAGATGCCTCCATGGACACAACCAATGCAAATTTCTTTGTAAAGTTAAGAAGCTCAAAACCCACCCTGTGACTGCTGCCCCACCCCCAGGGAGAACTCTATATTACGGGGCCCCACGTTGTTCTTCTGTCTTTGATTTACATAGTAAAACCAAAAGCACATTGTTCATAGACTATCAAGAAAACATTTTCATTTTCACTTTCCCTGGGCTATTTTTATAAACAAAGCAAATATTCTAACAGACAACTTAGGTTGGACTGATTTTCAACAGTGTCAACAGGTCATTTCTTTCTGCCTGTTTTGAGGAAATCCAATTCTGAAGAGTAAGGCTATAAATTAGGTCTATAAATGGTTTCTTATTAGAAAAAATAGACATATCATTGTCAGCCTTGATCTGAGCTTCCTTGGACCACCCAACAGATGTATCTTCCTTTAAGCTACTGAGAGAATTCAATTCATCAACTCCTATTTACTTGAACCATGTGGTCAGCGTTGAAAAACTGCTTCCATCTAAAATTGGACTGAAAATACAAGCGTTATAAAATAAGTAAAATTCAGGTTTGAGAAAGACGGTAACAGCCAACCTTGTTTCTAATCCAGAGAAGAAGACAGATAGGCAGATTAGATAGATAAGATAGATGTAAATATATGTTCATACAGTCACACACGCCTGTGCATATGCATACACACATAATTTTTTAAAATCCATAAACTCCACTAGCAACCCATTCCATCAGTGAATAACTTTGGTTCTCATAATAACATTTTGTATCTGTATATCACATTAGATTAAGAAGTGTTTCATGATTCTATTTACAGTTATGGTTAAGAGTGCAGGCACTGGACCCATGGGTTTGGAACCCCGTTCTGGCACAGTGACCTTGCATATATCAATCACCATAACCTCCCAAAGACTCTCTTCATTCATAAGATGCAGATAATTAGATCTATCTACAAGGTTTGTTGTGAGGATAAATGACAGAATATACAAAACGACATCAACTAAACTACAGCATGACGTGAAACATAAAGATGATGCTCAGAATCAGTGGTTCTTTCTATTATTCCTTTAGGTCTTTATTATTTGTTACAGGTCAGGAAGTCTTAAATTTAACTCTACATAATCCAATTCAAATTCAGCAAACAATTTGGAGCAGAGGTGAACAAAACAGAAAAGGGGGCTCCTAGGGTGAATGATCAATATACATGAAGACTGTTAGCAATATTATGAAATATTTGAAAATGATATTTTCAAATCAGAGCACAAATAGTTGGATAGGACTTCCCTGGTGGTGCAGTGGTTAAGAATCCGCCTGCCAATGCAGGGGATGCAGGTTTGAGCCCTAATCTGGGAAGATCCCACATGCCACGGAGCAACTAAGCCCGTGCACCACAACTACTGAGCCTGCTCTCTAGAGCCTGCGAGCCACAACTACTGAGCCCGTGAGCCACAGCTACTGAAGCCCGCGCACCTAGAGCCCACGCACCGCAATGAAGAGTAGCCCCTGCTCGCCGCAACTAGAGAAAGCCTGTGTGCAGCAATGAAGACCCAATGGAGCCAAAAAAAAAAAAAAAAAGAAGAAAAAAAAGTTGGATAATAGGTGATTTGGAAAATTATTATTCCAGTAAGCAAGCTCATTGACCTCTGCATTAAATAAAATGATTATTTTGGCTTAAATATTACCTCTGCTATTATCTCAGAAAACCAACTGGGGAGTAGAAGAAATTTGATTTAAGAAATACTCTTCTTTCCCAGAATTCATTAATCATTTACAATTTATCAGAGAAAAAAGTGTTCCAAATATGGATGAGAACAACTAGTTAAAATCTAACAAACCTAAGTGACTGAATGCAAGGCCAACGTAGGTCACTAAGTCACTGTTGGCCATTTTCTCTCAGAGAGCATCTTTTCTGATAGGATTCTGATTTAGGACTTGAGATTGTGGTAAAAAAACAAGTCTTTTCTATAAAATTCTGATAACACATATCAGATTCCAAGGCAAGTCAACAAAAACCAGAATATACTACACTTCTAAAACTGGTTAAGATAGAATTTCCAATTTCCTCAATTTAACTGTTTATTAACCTTGTATGAAGTTATATGTATATTATATATATGTTAACATAAAGGGTAAACATAAAGTTATAAATTGTTACCTTACATTCAAGAAATCAATATTTTATGGTCTTCAACAAAAAGAACTACAATGACAACATGCTCTGCCCAACACACTTACTGGTAGGACGTACACCTTTTCATAAGGCGAGCAGACTGGTTCTATTATCATTTCATCTTTGATGGGTAGAATTAACTTAGGTGGCATTTCCACCTAAATTAGACAACAAGATGCTCTCTCCTTTGGGGAGCATTACAGTATCAACCTGCAGTTAGTTGCAGATAGCTTCCCAATTATCCTAACACCATACTAATGCCATATATTGAATAATTTTTTCTATCATCACTGATATGCAATGCCAACTTGATTGTACTGAACTCCAAAATATATTTAGGTTTATATCTGAACAATATTTATCTATCTACCTGCAGTATTACATTGTTTAAAAAATCAATATCACATTGTTTAAAAAATTATGGATTTATAATATGCTTTAATATTTGAGAGATAGTTTTGCCCTCATTTTTCTTCTTCTTGTTTAGAATTTTCCAAGATAATTTTCTCTCTTTTTTTCATTTGAGCTTTAGAAACATCTTATCTAGTTCTTAAAAAAGGAAGAAAGAAAGGAAGGAGAAGAAGAAAAAATCTCATTTTTAGCTTTATTGCATATCAATACAGTTCTAAATTATCATGGAAATAATTGATACTTTTATTGATTCTTTTTATTTAGGCATAAAACGTGAGTTATTTTCCAGTTCTTATTTTGTATCCTGATAGTATTATTTGGAATTTTTAATAATATCAATCTTCCTGCTTATTTCTTGTTAAATTTTTCCTTAGATATTTTATCTAGTTGAGTCTGTGTGGTGGAAATTATAAGTGCAATTTTTTCTTCTGTTATATAGTTTAACTGGCTGTTGTTTCTGTAGATGATGGCTATATTGATTTCTAATTAGTAATTTTTTTATACCCACCTTACCAATAGCTACTTTCTAATTGATTATTCATTTACCTTTACATAATTACCCTAGCCAAAGTCATTTATTTTTGCAATTTGGAAGTTTTAAAGGCTATTAGAAATGTAAACTTTATTTAAACTTTATTTATTTATTCCAGCCCAATTAAATTTAGTGTCATCAAATCATTATTGAGTGTTTAATACTGTTATGCTAGGGGCAATAGCCATAAAAATCAGTTTACAATCTAATGAGGTGGATGCAGCATGTGTATATACAATTCTAGGTTGCTATAAATGGTATGAAAGAGGTGGAGCTGGCCTCCAGAGCTTGGGTTTTGGCTTTGGAGGAAGCAGGAATCAAGACACAGCCAGAGATGCAGGATTGTGTGTGAAGGCAATCTAGGCTGAGGGAGCAGCAGGTAAAAAAAGAAACACATGTGAGAGATGGGACAATATGGTGCATGTTAGGGATATTATGTGATTCAATTTGGTTAGACTAGAGAGTGTAGGAAATAGAATCAAGAGAGAAAAACTAGCAGTGGTAGGAAGGGACATTTATTATGTTTACATTCACTGTGATGGGATATAGAAAGTCACGGAAGGTTTTTGAGCAGGTGAATGTCATAATCAGAGTTCCATTTATAGGAAGATGAATCTGTCTGCAATATGACAACTGATTTGGAGCAGGAGGTAACTGAAGTGGAAGAAGGGAAATCAGTTAATAGGCAGCGTAGACAAGCAATCTAGACAAGAAATAAAAGGGTCTTCTCTAGGACATTGGTCATGGAAATAGAAAATAGCAATAAAACAGAAGTGACAGTGAGGGTTTCCGTGGTGGCGCAGTGGTTAAGAATCCACCTAATCGAATTCTATCAAACATTTAGAGAAGAGCTAACACCTATTCTTAAACTTTTCCAAAATACAGCAGAGGGAAGAACACTCCCAAACTCATTCTATGAGGCCACCATCACCCTGATACCAAAACCAGACAAAGATGTCACAAAAAAAGAAAACTATAGACCAATATCACTGATGAACATAGATCCAAAAATCCTCAACAAATTACTAGCAAACAGAATCCAACAGCACATTAAAAGGATCATACACTGTGATCAAGTAGGGTTTATCCCAGGGATGCAAGGATTCTTCAATATACGCAAATCAATCAATGTGATACACCACATTAACAAATTGAAGGAGAAAAACCATATGATCATCTCAATAGATGCAGAGAAAGCTTTTGACAAAATTCAATACCCATTTATGATAAAAACCCTTCAGAAAGTAGGCACAGAGGGAACTTAACATACTAAAGTCCATATATGACAAACCCACAGCCAGCATCATTCTCAATGGTGAAAAACTGAAACCATTTCCACGAAGATCAGGAAAAAGACAAGGTTGCCCACTCTCACCACTATTATTCAACATATTTTTGGAAGCTTTAGCCACAGCAATCAGAGAAGAAGAAGAAATAAAAGGAATCCAAATTGGAAAAGAAGAAGTAAAACTGTCACTGTTTGCAGATGACATGATACTATACATACAGAATCCCAAAGATGATACTGGAAGACTACTAGAGCTAATCAATGAATTCCGTAAAGTAGCAGGATACAAAATTAATGCACAGAAATATCTTGCACTCCTATACAATAACAGTGAAAGATCAGAAAGAGAAATTAAGGAAACAATCCCATTTACCATCACGACAAAAAGAATAAAATACCTAGGAATAAACCTAACTTAAGCAGAAAAAAGACCTGTATGCAGAAAGCTATAGACACTGATGAAAGAAATTAAAGATGATACAAACAAATTGAGAGATATGTTCTTTTTTTTTTTTTTTTTTTGCGGTACACGGACCTCTCACTGTTGTGGCCTCTCCCGTTGCGGAGCACAGCCTCTGGACGCGCAGGCTCAGCAGCCATGGCTCACGGGCCCAGCTGCTCCATGGCATGTGGGATCTTCCCGGACTGGGGCACGAACCCGTGTCCCCTGCCTCAGCAGGCGAAGTCTCAACCACTGCGCCACCAGGGAAGCCCAGAGATATGTTCTCGTTCTTGGATTGGCAGAATCAACATTGTGAAAATGACTATACTACCCAAAGAAATCTACAAATTCAATGCAACCCCAATCAAATTACCACTGGCATTTTTCACAGAACTAGAACAAAAAAGTTCACAATTTGTATGGAAACACAAGACCCTGAATAGCCAAAACAATCTTGAGAAAGAAAAATGGAGCTGGAGGAATCAGGGTCTCACACTTCAGACTATACTACAAAGCTACAGTAATTAAGATAGTATGGTACTGGCACAAAAACAGAAATATAGATCAATGGAACAGGATAGAAAGCCCAGAGA
>NC_041220.1:36548624-36573479 GCF_002837175.3 Physeter macrocephalus | reverse complement strand
CAGCTACATGTAAAAGAATGAAATTAGAACACTCCCTAACACCATACACAAAAATAAACTCAAAATGGATTAAAGACCTAAATTTAAGGCCAGACACTATCAAACTCTTAGAGGAAAACATAGGCAGAACGCTCTATGACATAAATCACAGCAAGATCCTTTTTGACCCACCTCCTAGATAAATGGAAATAAAAACAAAAATAAACTAATGGGACCTAATGAAACTTAAAAGCTTTTGCTCAGCAAAGGAAACCATAAACAAGACAAAAAGACAACCCTCAGAATGGGAGAAAATATTTGCAAATGAATCAACGGACAAAGGATCAATCTCCAAAATATACAAGCAGCTTATGCAGCTCAATATCAAAAAACCAAACAACCCAATCCAAAACTGGGCAGAAGATCTAAATAGACATTTCTCCATATGGAGGTTCCTTAAAAAACTAAAAATAGAACTACCATATGTCCCAGCAATCTCACTGCTGGGCATATACCCTGAGAAAACCATAATTCAAAAAGAGTCATGTACCACAATGTTCATTGCAGCTCTATTTACAATAGCCAGGACATGGAAGCAACCTAAGTGTCCATCAACAGACGATTGGATAAAGAAGATGTGGCACATATATACAATGGAATATTACTCAGCCATATAAAGAAATGAAATTGAGTTTTTTGTAGTGAGATGGATGTACCTAGAGACTGTCATACAGAGTGAAGTAAGTCAGAAAGATAAAACAAATACTGTATGCTAACACATATATATGAAATCTTAAAAAAAAAAAAGGTTCTGAAGAACCTAGGGCCAGGACAGGAATAAAGACGCAGACGTAGAGAATGGACTTGAGGACATGGGGCGGGGGAAGGGTAAGCTGGGACGAAGTGAGAGAGTGGCATGGACGTATATATACACTACCAAATGTAAAATAGATAGATAGTGGGAAGCAGACACATAGCACATGGAGATCAGCTCTGTGCTTTGTGTCCACCTAGAGGGGTAGGATAGGGAGGGTGTGAGGGAGATGCAAGAGGGAGGAGATATGGTGATATATGTTTATGTATAGCTGATTCACTTTGTTATACAGCAGAAACTAACACACCATTGTAAAGCAATTATACTCCAATAAAGATGTTAAAAAAAAAAAAAGAATCAGACTGCCAGTGCAGGGGACACGGGTTCGAGCCCTGGTCCAGGAAGATCCCACGTGCCGCGGAGCAACTAAGCCCGTGTGCCACACTACAGAGCCTGAGCTCTAGAGCCCGCAAGCCACAACTACTGAGCTCTCGTGCCACAACTACTGAAGTCCGCGCGCCTAGAGCCAGTGCTCTGCAACACTGCAGAGAGAAGTCACTGCAATGAGAAGACTGCCCACCACAATGAAGAGTAGCCCCCGCTCACCACAACTAGAGAAAGCCCGCACGCAGCAACGAAGATCCAATGCAGCCAAAAATAAATAAATAAAATAAATAAATTTATTTTAAAAAATGACTGTGAGAAAATAGTTTTAATAATAAGCTTCAACAACTGATGAGATGAATAAACAAGGAGGATGACTGTGAGACTTTAATTGGCTGGTGGTTGGTGATGTGATTGGCAATGATTGGTAAGTCAGAGAGGGTAACTTAAGGAGGAAAGAAAAGGCAACAAATCTGGTTTTGATGTACTCATTTTGTTATAATAATTCTTGATTATTTACTGAGTAGGAACATTTGTCTTTTTTTCAAGTCAAAACAAGTATTCCTTTGTAAAGATTTAGGATTAAACATTGAAGTATTAGTATTTCTTTCAATTTAGATGTATTTCTCCCACTAAATATTTAATCAAAATTTGCAGTAAGCTTGCTTTCAGAGAATGAAATGAGGGATATTAAAAGTAGGGGTAATGATACTGCATAATTGTAAATTATCAATAGGACATGATGATAAGCATGTTGTCCCAATATACAAGGAAGCTTTAGGGGCGGAGTGAAAAGGACAGCTCCCACCTAATATTTCATTTTGTGCCCTTTCCTTCAGTTATGCTCCCAGTCATATATATGGGATGTGGATTTTCCTAGCCCCTGCCTCCTGTAGCCACAGTTTCCTCTGCAGTAACAAGATGGAGCCTCAGAGAAAACAAAGTAGGTTCCTGACTTGTTTCCCCTCTGTGGCAGGTGTGGTACCCCACCAGCTGGTGCTTCCAGACAGAGGGAGGAGTTGAGCTCAAAAGCTCACTACACTGTCAGTGGGAATGTATTGATAAACTGGTGCAGTCACAGTGAAGAACAGTATGGAGATTCCTTAAGAAACTAAAAATAGAGCTACCATATGATCCTGCAATCCCAATCCTGGGCATATATCTGGAGAAAACCATAATTCGAAAGGATGTATGCCCTCCAGTGTTCATTGCAGCACTATTTACAGTAGCCAAGACATGGAAGCAACCTAAGTGTCCATCGACAGATGAATGGATAGAGAAGCTGAGTGGTATATACACAATAGAATATTACTCAGCCATAAAAAAGAATGAAATAATGCCATTTGCAGCAACATAGGTGGACCTAGAGATTATCATACTAAGTGAAGTTAGACAGAGAAAGACGAATATCATATGGTATCACGTTTGTGTGGAATCTAAAAAAATGGTACAGATGAACTTTTTTACAAAGCAGAAATAGACTCAAAGACATAGAAAACAAACTTATGGTTACCAAAGGGGATGGGGTGGGGGAAAGATAAATTAGGAGTTTGGGGTTAACACACTACTATATGTAAAATAGATAACGAATAAGGACCTACTGTATAACACAGGGAGCTATATTCAATATCTTGTAATAACCTGTAACGAGAAAAGAATCTGAAAAAGTGTATATATATATATATATATATACAACACACATATGTGTATATATATATATACACACACACACACACACATATATATAGCTGAATTACTTTGCTGTACACCTGAAACTAAGACAACGTTGTAAATTAACTATACTTCAATTAAAAAAAAGGTTAACAAAATAAAAGAAATAAAATGAGGGGGGGCATGTATCCTTAGGCTACCATCTGGGAAAAAAAGCCCACTGCAAACTGAGAGCCTATGAAAATAGTCAATAGATAGGTGAAGGGGGTCCAAAGTTAGAGACTTCCAGCTATAAAATAAGTCCAGGGGATATAATGTACAGCATGGGGATTATAATTACTAGTACCGTATTGCATATTTGAAAGTTGCTAAGAGGGTAAATCTTAAAAGTTCTCATCACAAGAAAAAAAAAAGTTTTTTGTAACTATGTGTGCTGACAGATGTTAACTAGACTTATTGTGGTGATCATTTTGTAATATATACGAATATCAAATCATGTTGCACAGTTGAAACTAATATAATGTTATATGTTAATTATATTTCAATTTAAAAAAAAGGAGAAAATGGCCAACACACTGGGGCAGGAATGCATTTCCAGTGTCATTCATTCCTGGCAAGAGTGACGTGCTGAGACCTGGTGGAAGGCAAAGCCTCCACCTGCCACAGGCACAGGTTAAAAGTAATGATGTTCCTTCATCGCAGGTCTAAGAAAGGACTTGCGGTAATTTGGGGGTATTTGGGTTACGGTACGAGGCTCCGTCTTAAGGTTGGTGCGGTTTGTTCTGGCGGAGGTCAGTTGTATGTTTGCTCTCTCCGCCTGTACTGGAAGCTGTTGCAACACGCAGCCTCCCCGGCCCCCTCCCTCCTCATCGCAACTAAGGCTAATGCTTCACTAGCCTTTGCAGAAGAGTTGGCTTCGCAGGAGAAGGGTTGAGCTGGGCCAGAAAGGAGGAGCTTAGACCTGTGTGCAAAATCTGGGAACCTGACTAAACATTAGTCCGGGGCCAGGATGAGGACAAAGAGACTGGAAAGACATCCCGCCCCCCTGGTAAGAAAGCCCCGTGATCAGCTCCAGCCACTGGCAGTCCTGCCATCTTCGGAGCTTAAATAAAGGGACAATTGGAGCGGAGATGTCACAGTTCTGACCCTTCAGGCTTGGACCACCGGGCACCCCCTACACCATGAGTTGGTCCTCGCACCCCCGGAGTTTAATCCTCTGCTTCTACACTCTTTCATTGCTCTCTTCAACATGCCTGGCAGTAAGTGTGCTGTTTACAAAACGTATTTGTTTTAAACGGAAAGTTTAAAAATAAGAAAATACACGATAAACTAGTGAAATGTCTGTATTTTCCTCCTCTAGTATATTGCTACCCGAGACAACTGCTGCATCTTAGATGAAAGATTTGTAAGTAGTTTTTATGTTTCTCGCTGTGTTTGCGCTGGATGTGGGCAGAGAAATATAAGAAATTCTCTCGCAAATATCATTTGGCAGTTTAGACTTTTTTTTTTTAATGTAGTCTAGGTTTTACCTATTTTGATTAGGAGATCTTATGTAGCTTTTTATCAGGATTTTAAAGCACTCTATTATTGTATTTTCAGGGTAGTTATTGCCCAACTACCTGTGGAATTGCAGATTTCCTGTCTACTTACCAAACCAATGTAGACAAGGATCTACAGAATTTGGAAGGCATCTTACGTCAGGTTGAGAACAAGACATCAGAAGCCAGAGAGTTGGTCAAAGAAATCCAGATCAGCTACCGCTCTGATGGACCAGCAAAGCCAAGTGAGAATCTAACCACCACTGACTGAGAACTTCAACTGTGAAGTTCTTTTGCTGTTATTTCAGTGGTTCTGTTTGTTTATGTATTTTTATGTCTTTGATCCCATGTTACAGGTGGGATAGAGAGTGCTACCAAGAATTCCAAGAAAATGTTGGAAGAAATTATGAAATACGAAACATTGATTTCAACACATGAATCAACAGTTCGGTAAGCATTTTTTGTTTCAATTTGCTCTCCAAAACTGAGCTAGTGTTTACTCAATATTCCAAGCTTCAGTAGAAGAAATCTTTTTATTTTTTTCTACTTGTATCTAATTGACATGATGCCTGACCATCTTGAACACAGTGGAGATAGAAGTATTTAGGCAATATGAGTTGTATTGGACTGTAATTGCTTTTTAATAATGATGTGGAAAAAAAATAATCATGTGGGAGAAAGATGTTTTAGGTGTCTTCAAATGCTTTATGACCGTATTTACCAAAGTGTTTCCCCTCACCCCCATTTGTCTTACAACGTAAATTCAAACTGATGGGAATATGGGTGTTGAAAATAAAATTCTTTTTATAAGAATGTCAACAAATGTGTGGGGAGGAATTTGTAAGCAGAGACATAGGAAGGATCTTGGCTGCAAAAGTAAATTATATTGAAGGCAGAGCAGAAAAAATGTGTTTTAAGAAATAAGTGTAACAAACATTGTAAAGCTACCTGTTGATCATGGAACCTGCAATTACATATTCTCCTCCCTTCTCTTGAAAGTAAAATGCCTCTGTTAACAACTTCCCAGGGACTCGTAGACTTTCTGAACATAGGGTCTCAGATACAGTTTTAGTTTCTTCCTCAATTTTTTTCCTAAATTGTTCTCAAAGTAGTATAAGAAATTGAGATAAATGGCGGCTGAGGAAAAGTGGCCCAGGAGGGATTTATCCTCTTTTTGATATCAGAGGGCTATTATTATTATTGTGATATTATTAGCATTATGATTTGCATTATTATTGCCCATCATTGAAGTTGAAAGAGACTACAGTGCAGAAATTTTCTAAGGCGCAGTAGAGAAAAACGTGGTCAAATGGTTTGTCTATCCTATACCTCAAAGAAAGAGACGACAGTCTATGTACTGTAGATAGTTTTCTATCATTTCTGAATAGGTACAAGCAACCCTGTGAGAAACAACAAAGCAAGATTTTTCACTTCCCCCAGCCTTTTTCTGAAGCTATGTAAATAGAAACATTAGGAAGAAAGGGAAAATGTCTGTTATTTTATTTTAGGTAAGGTAGTGCCCCAGATACTTTTCCTATGTAAGTTATAAGATTCAAGTCCATAAACAGATCCTCAGTAAATCCACAAGTGAAAAGGAATAATGCTTCAGCACATGTGAATTTCGGAACAGGGCCTTTCCTTCCCTAAGAATATTGTCCCAAGAATAATCACCAGATGGTCTTCCTATTAATCATCACTTCTGTACATCATTATCTGCTGCCCTTTATGCAAAAGATAAAATTCAGAAAGGCCACTTAACAATGATACTGTTTATTGGCAAGGACCTTGTTATTTTCTTTTCCAAAATGCTTAGAATTTTAATTCACCTCAATTTATTTATTAACATCATTTTACACTTTTTCCAAGAATGGAGTAATTTATCAGGAAATAATTCTTGAGAAAATAAGGTGGTATTTTTTTAAAAGAATATACAAAATTATTCCTCTAAAGGGAATACTCTGTTATTATTTTGCTTGTAGATTTTTGCAGGAAATATATAATTCAAATAATCAAAAAATCATCAACCTGAAACAGAGAGTGGTCCAACTGGAAGCAAAGTGTCAGGAACCTTGTCAAGATACAGTGAAAATACATGATACAACTGGGAAAGGTAAGTGAAAGTTTTATATTGGGATGAAGTTCATCAAAGCAAATATAAAAAGTAAAGGAGATTGTATGTATTGGAATGTATACAAATACATTGGAAAATGTCTAGCTATTAAATCTAAACAGTCTGCTTAGACTTTTCTTGAGTAGCTGAAAAAAATACTTTGAAAGGAATAATCACGTGAGAAGTAAATACTTCTCAGGAAATGAATGGTTTACGACATGTTAAAAATTTCATTTTCAAGGCTGGCACAGTCTTACCTGGATTTCAAACCACCACAAAAATTTCTTCTTTTTCAGATTGTCAAGACATTGCCAATAAGGGGGCCAGAGAGAGTGGGCTTTACTTTATCAAACCTCTGAACGCTAAGCAGCAGTTCTTAATCTACTGTGAAATTGATGGGTCTGGAAATGGATGGACTGTGTTTCAGAAGGTATTTTTTCCCACATCGTGTGTATTTAATAGACACCTAACTGTTCTGCTATATGCCCGATACGTTTCCAAGCACCTTGTGAACATTAACTGAATTAACACTCACAACTTCCCTTTGCGGTAGTTTTTGCCTTCTTATCCCTATTTACAGAGGAGGAAACAGGCACAAGAGGCTGAGTATCAATAACTTCCCCAAAGTCACATAACTAATAAGTAACAGAGCAAGGATATAGTCTGGTTTCAGTCCGTGCTGTGACTTTCTACTATGCTGGCCCTGCTGTTGTAGATTCATGAGGGCACATAATCACAATATCATAGTGACAAAGAACTCGAAGAGACCTCTCTTGACAGGTACATCAAGACCTAGGGCTGCCCATCACAAGAAGATGATGTCACCCAGAGGATACACTTAGGCCGTTCCAAGACCAGGACCCTCTATTGCCTTTGCCAGCCCCAGGCACCCACTGCAAATCCTCTTGCATGGTTTACCTTTGACCACTGTTACAACTCATCCTGCAGGGGGCGCTCAAGAGCCAGTAAGTGAGGGGAGCTCTGGCTGGTAGACACAGATTGAGCAGTAGGTTGACCTTTCTACCATCAGTATAAGAATCAGCAACATCAAGCTGGTGTTCTGGAGTCTTCTAGGAGTCTTTTAAAAACTACTAGTTTTAAAACTACTAGTAGTTATAGTAGTTAAAACTACTACTAGTAGTTTTAAAACTACTAGTTTATAATTTATCATGTGCCAGTCGCTCTTTTAAGTACTTTTACATTCTCTGGTGTAATCCGTCATTATTCCTACTTGATAGGTGAGAAAACTGAAGCAGCCAGCCCAGGATCACTTAGTAAATGATGAAATCATACCCTCCATATTCTGGACAAAATGTTTATAATTTTTTTTTAATGTGCACTGATAATCCACTCTCTCCTTTTGCCCGTGCAATTGTATAATTAGAGGCTTGATGGCAGTGTGGATTTCAAGAAAAACTGGATTCAATATAAGGAAGGGTTTGGACATCTGTCTCCTACTGGAAACACAGAATTTTGGCTGGGAAATGAGAAGATTCATTTGATAAGCACACAGTCTACCATCCCATATGTATTAAGAGTGCAGTTGGAGGACTGGAATGGCAGAACCAGGTACTATTAGAAAGGACTTTTAACTTTTTGCCGTAGAGACAGTCTGGAGTATGCACTTTCCAGCTCTCAACAGAACAGTGGGGAGGACAGTCTGACAGATGCGAAGAGCACATCCAACTATGTTCCCCAGAAGTCCAAGTTGCCAGGTCCTAATTAGGCAGGATCTAAGTGTTCTGGTACAATCCACTTACCCTGGAACCATACAAAATAATAGCTAGTATTTCCTGAGCATTTAATATGTACCATAAATTGAACATGAAATTATAATTTAATCTAATCCAAATAACTGTTTCATGAGACAGGAACTACTATTAATCCCATTTTACAGATTAACATTTCCACTGTCTCATCGCTGGTATATGGTAAAGGTTGGATTTAAACTCAGGTAGTTTAACTCTACAACCCATCCTCTTAGTGATTATCCTTGTTGAAGAGTGAATCTAGCTTCTTCAGATTTCCCAGTGCTTTAATGACCATTCAGTCAGTCAAATCCAGGAGCTACTTTAAAATGAAACCAGCTGGCTTCTTTGGTGAGCTAGAGCTGTCTGGGCACTTTGAGTGTCGTATGCCTAATGAAAATTCAAAACAATATCCAACCCTCTTGTTACGTCTATGGCATGATGAAATATAGTCTGTGCCCAAATACGTATTTTTACTTTTTTAAGTTTTTAACCAGAAAGTATAATACCATAGTCAGTAGACCTCCTATGAGAACATCTCCTATATCCCAAGTCCTAGAGATCAGGGAAGCTAAATGTTTTCTGGAAATCTCTGTTCATGCACCAAAGCCCATTCTTCCCTGAACTCCATAGAATTCTGGCCCTCATTCACAACTATTTTCCAGGGCAGAATCTCTCTCTGATCCTATAGCTCATGTTTTGTGGGCCATACAGGGAACTTCTTTTATGTGATGCTTGAGGAAACCCTCCTTGTCACTGCCACACTGCCTTGGGAAAGAAAAACCCCTTTAGGATTTCACACTTTAGATGGTATGAGTGGCTAATGGAACTGTAGCTCCTTCAAGTTTGCTGCACTGTTTGTCACTCACTGTCAGATAATTAATGTGGTTTATGAGAACTGTGTGTACATGCGACACGCTGAGATAAAAGTGGAAAATATGAAATTAGTCAGGTTCATCCACGCATCTGGGTTGGATATTAGGATCCTATAGGCAAAAAGCATTCAGATGGCTGAAATTTTTAGTCTTCCTGGGACTAGAAGCCTTTCTTGAAGGCTTCTAGACCCATCCTGAGTGGTGCTGGTTCCCACATCCATTTTCCCTTGCCAGATTTGCAGAAAATTTTATTCAATGAGCACATTTCAGATTAAGAAGCAAAGTTAAAAATTCCAAACAATTGTCCTATGAAAGAGAGAACTTCTGAGATGCCTTCTGAGGCTCAGGGTCTAAGGTCTCTATTCCCTTCTTTGTAGTACTGCAGACTATTCTACGTTCAGGGTGACAGGTGAAAGCGACAAATACCGCTTGACATACGCCTACTTCATTGGTGGAGATGCTGGAGATGCGTTTGATGGCTACGATTTTGGCGAGGATACTAGTGACAAGTTTTTCACATCCCACAATGGCATGCAGTTCAGTACCTGGGACAATGACAATGATAAGTTTGAAGGCAACTGTGCTGAACAGGATGGATCTGGTTGGTGGATGAACAAATGTCATGCTGGCCACCTCAATGGAATTTATTACCAAGGTATGGCTTTCTTCCTTAGATGTATGAATTTGTGCATAGTCTATATTTTTATAAAAGGTAATAAATAAATATAAGGAAATGAATAAAGATATTGAGAGCTTATTATATAGTTCTTTATTTTAAACCAGAATTGAATACTGCTAGCTTATACCTGAAATTGGTCCTTCTACAAGAAATCCAACTGCTGCAAACTATGCAGTGGTATTCATCGTGCCTCCATCAAAGTTGATACTTTGGGTTATGGTGTCTCCTCTAGGCTTACCATATATATGATCTGGACGGACTAACATTACCATGTTTATGCTTGTTAACACAGTAGCCTGGTTCAGCTTCCCATGAGCTATGTGTCAGATAGATCCAGTAAGCAGTGAGTAGGAATCTGGAGGAATTAAGCAAAGAGCAGGGATGTATTGGTGAGGGCAGATGTCCATGAAAGCCTAAGAGGAGAGGAGTCCAGCCTGAGGAGTGTAGACACTTATTTTAGGACAAGGGGAGGGCAAGCTATAGTTTGCTCTAAGACTGGAGTAGTTCTGAGCACTGGTTTTACTTACTGACAAACTATTGTAACTACCCAACAGGTATGCATGGGGAAACCCTCATCCATTAAAATGAGCAATCTTCCCTCCTTAGGGCCCTGTCCTAGCCAAGAGGTGACTTGGAATCCTCTTAAAAACTACTTATACTAACCCTTTGGTTTTCACAATTTTTTTTTTGAGACCTAACTTAGCTTTGCACCAACAAACCATGTAATTAGAAGAAGCTCTCAGGGAAGGTGGCTGATCCATATGATCCAGAGTAGCCGTGTTGATAGCTTGTGGTACCCTCCAGTACTAGACTCTGACAATCCCTTACAAAATCACATGAGATCTAGTGTCCAGGAATGAGGTGAAGGCACTTCAGCCCAGCCTCCACTTTACTTTAATTTTTTTAATTTTTTTTTTTTTTTTTTTTTTTTTTTTTTTTGCGTTACGCCGGCCTCTCACTGTCGTGGCCTCTTCCGTTGAGGAGCACAGGCTCCGGACGCGCAGGCTCAGCGGCGATGGCTCACGGGCCCAGCCGCTCCGCGGCATGTGGGATCTTCCCGGACCAGGGCACGAACCCATGTCCCCTGCATCGGCAGGTGGACTCTCAACCACTGCGCCACCAGGGAAGCCCTAGCCTCCACTTTATGATGGAGATGTAAAATAACATTCCAGAACTGCTTTCTAGAGCTCCTCGTATTTTCCAGTAAAATTGTGTTTTTCAGATTACCTGAGATCATCTGATGAGGAATTATGACCTGTTTTCAGAAAGGTGGTCCATAATAGCTGAATCCAGGATGGCTAAACTTAGCGGGAGAGACCAATTGGGGAAATTTGGGGTTCTAAGCCTGTTAGCAGTGAATACATTTAAAGTGTGGATGTGACCAGAAAGCACAACACAGCTGTAAGAGTGTGTTTAATAATAAGTTTATGTCAATTGTAAATGGAGAATTTAGGAGTCTTTAAGGATATTTTCACTTAGTAGATAACACTATAAAATCTGATGTAAATGACAATGGACTTCATAATAGACAGTTCTTTATAGACTTTCTGAGGGGAAGAGATTCAAGAGCAGTGATATGTGCATCTACAATTTGTTTTAGGTGGCACTTACTCAAAAACATCTACTCCTAAGGGTTATGATAATGGCATTATTTGGGCCACTTGGAAATCCCGGTGGTATTCAATGAAGACAACCACCATGAAACTAATCCCATATAACAGAATCGCCATTGGAGAAGGACAGCAGCACCACCTTGGGGGAGCCAAACAGGTCAGACCAGAACACCAAGTTGAAACAGAATATGACTAAGTCATTTTACCCTGAGGATTAGCTGTTCATTTCTATTAACCCACAAAGCTTCAGAAACTTTTATGAAATTTTCTTCCCATTTTCTCTTACTGTATTTATTAATTTTAAGTCTTTTATTAAGAATAGTTAGCCTTGAATGGCAATTAAAACTCACTTTGGACTGTATTCCCAAATTACTGAATGCAGAATTATTTAAAATTTGTTTATTTAATGAGATAATAATATTTTAGCTTATTTCCTAAATATGTAATAAAATCATTGTGATAGTTTGCATTTTAATGATCACACGTCATTGTGTCTTGGTGATTTTTTAAATTATTTCTTAAATATTTTAGTATATACTAATATAATAGGAGCAAACTCTAGCATTTCAAATGACTAAGTATTTTTTCCATATTTATTACCCCTAAATCATTCATATTTAATTATTCTTTTTAAATGGAGATAATTATATCTTTTTAATATATTTTTTGTTTTGGTCATAGGCTGGAGACGTATAAAAGACCATTTCAAAAGTGATTTACTTATGAAATGACTCTATCTAAAAAGAAAAATATAATATTTTTCCTATGGGACAATGGACTTGCAAAGCCTCACTTCATTTTAAGAGTAAAAAGAACCCATGTTGAAAACTCCACTAACAGTTTTATGCTGGTTGTGATTTATCTACACACCACTTCAATAAACACTTTGTTTCCTAAGACTAGATACATGGTACATTTTATTGACCATTAAAAACCATCACTTTCCTTCAATTTAATAATTACAGTTGGACAATCATCAGTAGTTGCTCAGTGTTCACTTTATGCTAAACATTGTACCTGACTCTTGGGAAGTTATGAAGGAAATAAAAATCATGGCTTTTGCCCTCCAGGGGTTATAAGACAAATACAGAAAAAATACAGTAACCCAAAATGACAAAATTTGATATAAAAACCTAAACACATGTCACAATCACATAACTCAGGTTCATAGTACCCCAGTGCAGCTGGAGACATAAGGCTGTTTGGGGATTCTCCCAGCAAATCCTTTTAGCTCCAGGCTCCTGTGGCCATATGTGGGCACTTGGAGAGGATTACAACTCAGAACAGAGAGCTCCAGGGAACAATCTGCTCAGCCCCTCACTGCTGAACAAGTTGAGCAGAATGAAGCCATTATTGCAGTAGCCAGAGATCAGGAATCGCTAACTTTCTGTAAGGAATAGCTGCATTTACATTAGTTGGCATAAGGTTGAACATGAAAAGTAATTGACTAATTTTATAGGGTCGTGGGGGGAGGTCTGGTTGTTCTGAGGTCCTGAGCATTGGCTTTGGATTCTCTTCCTTTTCACAATTTCTTTCCTAATTCTTTCGCTTCCTTGTTCTCATAAGTCCTGATTTTTAAAAGCATCCTACTGAGGAGATAAAAACCAGTAAGTCAACTTCTAGGTATACAGCCAAATACTTGTGAGGCTTTGGGAAAATAGGAACATTGATTCATTGTCTGTAGCACTCATTCATTCATGTATGCATGAGGCATTCATTCAACTAACATTTATTGACTTCCTTCATTGTACTAGCCCCTGTGCTGGGTATATAGCACATAGTAGCATCCTCCTTTCTCCCAGTACTGTTCTATTCCGTCCAGTTCTCAAGTTCTAAAAAACCAGCAATAAGTCTTCCTTATTATTCCCTCCCCATATCCTCAAGCCTGTCAAATCCACCTCCTAAATATTTATTATATTCATTTCCTTCTCTATGCCAACTGCCACCGTTCTAGTTGGGATATATATCTCTTGCCAGGATAATGGCAAATGCCTCCTTCCTGTTTTCCATCTTGCTTCCAGCCTTACCTGTTCCCACCTCATCATGCTCCAAACAGCTTCTAAGTTCAGAATGCATATAGTCTACCCTTTGAGAATCTATAAAATCCTTTGGGTGAGCAATTTGGTCATAGACAGGATGAGTTATGTAAATATTCATAAGTTTAAATGCAATAATATCACTCTAGTGATTTATCCCAAGAAAATTATTTTTGAAAAAGAAAATAGCTCTTTATAGAAATATAGTTAATATTTAAATATTAAATAAATATTTAATTACAGTGGGAAATTTAGAAAATATTTAACAGTGGAAAAATGGACAAGCAACGTGGTTTATTAGTACAATGGAAGAGAATGCAATGATTACATAATAAGTGTAATATCTCTGTATGAGCATAGAAACATTTACTAAATAATATGTGAAATTTTAAGATGAAAAACAATTCTACAATGATAAGTATGTAAAAGTATATATGCATATACTTTTGAACAAAATGTAATCTTGACATACATGCATTATTTGTATATATTTGTTCTCCCCAATCGATTTTTAGAATTTAATAAAAGTACTAAACAAAATAAATATAAACAAGTCCAAAAGTTTCTGATTTTTCCCATGATCACTTTTCCAATGCTTCTTCTAAAATATCAATTATAACATTCTTTCATTAACATTTTGGAGGCCCCTGTTTTTGTGAGTGTCCAGAGTACATATATGGTCTGCACGTTGGGTAATTCAGGATTGATTAGTGGGAAGGGGCTTCTAACTTTCTCCTCTATACCTCTGCATTGTTTGATTTGTTATACTGAGCGCATTGTTAGTTTTGTAGTTAATTTAAAACCCAATTAGGTAGCGATAAAAAGGTGAATTTCAAATTTTTACTTGTTTAGTTATTAATATTCAATGGTGAACATTGAAGGGTTATAGCTTAAGAAATGAAGCAAGATATATACTTCCACACTCAATTGGATCGTGTCTCCACAAATAAAATAGAAATGAAGGGATTATCTTGACAAATCAACTTTTTAAAATTTACTTTTAAGTGAAACAAAGAGTTTGGAGCTTCCTAGCGACAGATTACTTTTCTGCACAGCTCAAATCACAGATAACCATTACCCAACCCTTCCCTTCACTTTCCGGGCACACAAAACTCAGGTGACTGCAAAATAGGGCGGCTAAGTACAAAACAGATGTGCATGGTCACACACTTTGAAAAACCCACAGAGGGAAGTTTCCAAAAAGGAGGGTACTGGTGCAGATGCACGGATACTATGACTTCAGGTCATGAACTACAGGGCAGAGTTCTTTAATCAGCAGACAGGAACAGTCATTTATTGGACAATATCAAGATTTTTAAATATACCTCTGAAGTGCTATAGCGTTTTTTCAATTCTTTGTTATGTTTAGTAGTTTGGCTTTAAAGATCATGTTTCAGATTTGTGGGTAGGCTGAAAGTGAGTGGAAAGTGAAAACGTGTAAGTATAGACAGCATATTTGAGAACTTACAAGGTCTAAAATTCTTAACTCTGAACAGTATAAACTAAGCCAAGTTATACATAGTAGGTATCTTTGTAGATATAAATTCAGGTGATCGGAGTGAAAAAGAAAATACACATTTAACCCTGGGGAAAATTAATCTACTGATGATTTCTTATCAGTTTGATGTAGCTCAAAAAGAATGAGGAATAAAAGAGTTAAAGATAGTAAGATGAGTTAAAGTAGATGGAAAATACTAAATTGATGATAAAGAGACCAAGAGTGTGGGAAAGACTGTTTCATATACCTTTCCCACGTGTGTGTGTGTGTGTGTGTGTGTGTGTGTGTTTCCCAGAGACAGAAGTTAAATTAGTCATACTTCTGGCACACCATTCACATTCATCTGTGCTGGGTCACTCTGATTCTTCCCTTTAATCCCTTAATAATCAACCATTGTAATAGATTTGATGCATGTTTATTTGTACATATTCTTATAAATCATGGGTTGTTTGTGCTATGTATAAATTATATAAATGGCATTGTGCTATACATCAGTATTTCTCAGAATGCTGATCCACAAATTTTTTTTTTTTTTTTTTTTTTGCGGTACGCGGGCCTCTCGCTGTTGTGGCCTCTCCCGCCGCGGAGCACAGGCTCCGGACGCGCAGGCTCAGCGGCCATGGCTCACGGGCCCAGCCGCTCCGCGGCCCGTGGGATCTTCCCGGACCGGGGTACGAACCCGTGTCCCCTGCATCAGCAGGTGGACTCTCAACCACTGCGCCACCAGGGAAGCCCCACAAATTTTTTGTTAGTCAGCATTATAAGTAAAAAAAATTTGAGAATTAGCATGTAGAAACATTTTTCCTATATTATGTATGTGATGATTGTATTTATTCAAATGTAATTATATGTCTTTGGAATCTAATATTTTAAAAAATTGGCCTACATTTTGTATATTTTTGCTTTTTTACATTTTATTTTACTAGAAATTATTTTTATTGCATTTTATAAGCCAATAGGTCTGTGACTCATTAGAAATTTAATAAAACTGGTCCTTTAGAACAAACACTTTGAGAAACACTACTAAGGTCTTCATTGTATTTATTACTTTTTCCATTCAGCACCGTTAAGACCTACCCACAATCTGAGTATTTTGTAACTTCCTGTGATCTCCTTTTGAACTGAAAACTTAAAAAGTGACTATTATTTGATTCCAAAGCTTGTGCTTTTTAAAACTGTATTTTTAATTAACATCTAAGTTCATTTCATTATGGTCAAAGAACATAATTTTGATGATTCTGATTCTTGAGAGACAGTTCAAAAGTTACTTTGGGGCATAGGAATTATCAGAGAATTAATTGGCCCCATAAAAGTGTACATAAATCATAACCACTCTCCAATAATGATCTGCATCCAATAAAAGTATTAATATTTTTTTTCCTTTAAGAAGGAAAATGAACTAAAGATAGATAGTTTTGGCCTTGTAAACATGAGCTTTGGCCCAAATGACCTTGTAGCCATGGCCCGTTATGAGCATCGATAATAGGTTTGACCACTGACTTGTAGAACACACCTTTGTAGCAGGTTTGAAAGCCTTTTGGGAAGGCTGGCTGGTGAAATTTCAAGCTCTTGTTCATCTCAGTTTCATTGGGAAATATTTGAAAGTCCAAATGGATAAATTCAGATCATGACATTTAATCAGGTCTTCAACTGGCTCAAAACTGTCTTTTCCAAATCCCAAATCCAGTATTCTTGACCCTCTCTCCCATTTCCCAGATCTTCACCCAGGTTTGCTTCTGCTGGTAACTTAAAAGCATGAAGTAACCTGAGGTAGATGGGAATCCTTCCTAAATAAATCTGAATGTTGACTCTCCCTAAATAAACAGAGTAGGGCAGATTCCATTCTGTGATGAAAGTGGCCTCTTTCGAACACTCAGGGACAAATAGTTAAAGTGTGACTTAGAAAAAAAATGGTCTAACATTTAAGAGACCTTGGACTGGAAATGTTTTCCTTCCTAAATCGCTCTTTTTATATCACAAAGCTATGGGAAGGGTCAAATGAGATCACATATGAAATTGCTCCAGAGACAAAAACAAAACTGAATTGTTTTTTCCTGTTAAGATTGGTATTGCCGCATGAGATTTGAATCTAATGTCAGTTAAGTTTGGAAACATAATTTTAAAACTTTAATTTTTTGGCTTTTATATTTTAATAAATTTTAAATTTTAGAATACTTTTTAATTTGCAGAAAAGAAGATACAGAGAGTTCCTTACCCCTGTCACCCAGTTTCTCTAATGTTAACATCTGACATTACCATGGCTCATTTGTCAAAACTTAAGAAACCAACCCTAGTAGTGACTCTTTTCTAACTTCCATGCTTTATTCACATTTCATCAGTTTTTACACTAATGTCCTTTTTCTGTTCCAGGATCCCATCCAGGATACATTACATTTAGTTGTCATATCTCCTTAGTCAGCTTTGGTAACAATTTTTTAGTCTTTCCCTGTTGTTCATGAGCTTGACTGTTTAGAGTATATTCTGGTGGACTAGTCAAGTATGTGTAAAATGTCTCTCAATTTGGGTTTCTGTTCTGTTATGCTCAATAATTTTTGGTTGAATTTTATCCAAGCAAAATTTTACCAAAATGCCTTCTTTAAATTGCCTTGGTTTTACTATAGAATGGTCTGTTAAAAATAGGTTTCAAGAAGAATCACAGAGAATTAAATGGATCTTGATAATTAAATTACCCCATAATTTTCATATAATTCCTTGTTGTGGAAAGTCTAAATACCTCACAGATACTATTTCCCCAGATCTCAATGCATCCCTATTAAATAAATACCAACTGATATATCATGTTTGCTAATCTTTAATAGAAGAACCACAATGAAATCGGCAGTGTGCCAAATTAAATGGATTTAAGCTGTATGATGGTGGAATGAATTCATGTTGTTGATATTAATACATCACTTGATTATTCATCTGCATAATGGTTTTACTTTTCAAAAAAGGATTTATACTTTAATACACATTCAACAAAGAATTTGATAATTCCAGTAAAATTTAGCAAAGCACATTATAAGTAAAATTGATTTACCTTGAAAAATGAATTATTTAATTGATGATGCAGTTAAAAACCACAGGAAGTAAAGCAGTGGCAAAAACTCAGGGACCTCACCTTCACCTCTCTTTCTCTCACACACACTCATCACACATACATACATACATACATCACACACACACATAAAGACTTAGTGGAAACTTGATTAAAAGTGCTTAAGTAAAAGACCATGAAAATCATGCATAAAAACAAAAAAGAGGATGATCATTCTATTGTTGGAACACTACAGAATTTAATTGAAAAAATGTTTAAAAATTATTCAATTAAATGGCTACTCATCTGGGAACAGTTTAATTATAAGAAATAAAGTAGATTTCTTTCCTGAATAAAGAGATTAAAGAGAAATACAGTGTGATAGAATCAGGAACCATCAAGAAAAACTCTTTTGTTCCTTCCTCACTTTCATAAGTGTAGTTCAGAATTATTTCTGTGTATTTAAGGAAATTCCCAACTTCTTTCTACAGCTATAACTTCCAGGAAAACCATCTGCAGTCAGAGTACTGATGAGTTCTGAAAGTAAAAGTCCCATTAGCTCCTCTCAGATCAATCATACTATCCCATTCACCTTTCACAGTACGCAGATTGGTTAAAAACAAATTTCTGCAATACTCTTGAAATACAGGACACAAGGAGAGAAAATAATATACACAAAGCTAAGGAGCCCTGCCAGTGTTTTCCAGTAAATCCTTTATAGATCCGTCACTGCTGTCCAAACCTGAGGCAGAGGCCCTGAAAGAGTAGTATAAGTGCCAGAACCTCCTATATTTTTATAATTCAGGCATTTCAAAATTTAGAAATTAATTCTGGTACTTTCCAGTTGTACACTTAATATTATTTTAACAAAATATTTCCTGTCAAGGTACCATTATCTTCTTGTTATTAGGAGAATAATAAATTTATAGATTCATACAGATTTTTATGCTAAAAGACTTACAATTAGTATTTTTTCAAAAGCATCTTTCATTTTTAGGCTTGAATTAAATCTGATATTTTAAGGAACATTTTACACAAAATGTGACAGAAAACAATGCAGAAACGATATTTCAGCCTCTACTCTGTGCTCTAAAAGTACTTTGAACTTACCTCACGGAATTTTTTTCATTGTTTTATATCAGATTAAGCCATATGAAATTACAAACATTCATCATTTTGATCTACAAAAATGGCAATTTTATATGGTTTAACTTCTTAGCTGCACATATATTTATTTGCTCCCCAACTGTAAGCAACTTGAACGTACAAGGCTATACATTATTTGCCTTTCTATCTCAAGAACACGGCATGCAGGACTAACAAATAATAGACATACAGTAAATGTTTGTTATATTCAAACGAATGAATAAGTAAGTGAACTGTCCTCAGAATTCAATACATTTAAAATACATTGGTAAAGAGGGCGTCCCTGGTGGCACAGTGGTTGAGAGTCCGCCTGCCGATGCAGGGGACACGGGTTCGTTCCCCCGTCCGGGAAGAGCTCACATACCGCGGAGCGGCTGGGCCCGTGAGCCATGGCCGTTCGGTCTGCGCGTCCGGAGCCTGTGCTCCGCAACGGGAGAGGCCACAACAGTGACAGGCCCGCGTACCGAAATAAATAGGTAAAAAGACAAATATCCCATTCAAAAGAAAGCTGAGGATTGTTTTATTTTATTTTGTTTTGCTTGTATTTTAAAGTTATGTTTACACAGTGGCAAATATTTAAATGACTGGCTATGTATTTTACTCTCATGTATGAATTTTAGTGTGTAGATAACAGTTTAAAAGTGAAACATAATTACAGCTATAGAATTTCTGTTCTTTTTACATACATTATACATCATACAAATAAAATCTATTCCAGTGCTGCCCGATGTGATGGCATAACAAATATGTGAATCCCTGAGTTTAAATACTTATAATTTGTGAGAAATTATATTACTTTCAAAGGATAAATGAATGAAACATTCCTCTCATTAGAGCTAAGGAAAATAGGATATAGTCATGTGGGAAAAATGCAATACACAGTGGTTTTGGTCTAAGAAACTGGAAATTTCTTAATTTTTTCCCACTTTTACACTTGTAAAGTTATCCTTATTGTCACATGCTTTTAAACAATGATACTCCTATATATTGTACAACACAGGAATATAGCCAATATTTTATAATAAGTGTAAATGAACTATAATATTTAAAATTTGTGAATCACTATGTTGTATACCTGAAACATATAATATTGTTCATCAACTATACCTCAATAAAAAAATGATATTCCTTGCATTATTTGTTACCTATTCACCTGCATGGCTTTCTGTCTAAACAAAACCTACTTCTCCATAGCTGATAATAAGGCTTGCCTGTGAGGTAAAGAGCCCAGCCTGGTACTCATTCCTGCAGTGCTAGGCCCAAAGAGAGCCCCAAAGGTACCTGGTTAGGGAATTGTGGCACTGGAGAGATAACATAGGAACTTTCTATTTAGGGGCATTGGAACATTCTAGGAACCATTTCTGGAGCTTGTAATGTGTATATCGAACATGTTACATAGCCTCACATTTTATGTAATCCTCACAACAACACTGCAAGATAAATATTGTCATCTCTACACTGCAAGATAATTATTGTCACCTCTATCTTACAGATAAGCAAGCTGGTTCAGAGAATTTTGTTTGTCCATGTCACTCAGCTAGGATGCAGATCTCACTCTCTACAAAGCCCACTGTCCTTCCACCACACTGTGCTGCCACTGTGACAGCCTTCCATCACTCCAACAAATACTTACTGGTACTTAGCCTATGCCTGGCATTGTACTAGACAGTGTGCCTCGGTTTCAGGAAACTTAGTGTGGAAGAGACAAAAAATAAACAAATAACCTTCCCATATATACTGTCCAGTAGTGATAAAGTAAAATGAGTGAAAACCAACTCAGGCTAAAAGAATAGCATGTGAGGGTGGCTACCCTTCACGTAGGGTGGTCAAAGGAGGCATTTCTGAAGAGGTGCTATCTGAGCAGAGCCCTGGATGAAGTAAGGGAGTGAGACATGCAGATACTTGAAGGAGCCATGGAACAGCAAGGATGGTTCCACAGGTGGAACCTTGGAAAAGCCCAGACATGGCACCAGAGTGCTGGCATTCAGTCACACTGGTTTCTGTTAACTTACTTTCAATCAGATTATGTCCAGCCAAGTCACCTGAAGCTCATCAGATTACTGTCTGGGAACTTCTTCCATATACCGTGTTCACCCCTAAGAAAGGCACTTCCTGTGGGCAGAGGAAAACATCTGGGGAAGTCAGTCTCGGATCCTATACATTCCTGGCATTTTGCTAGTTCAGCCACTGCGGACAAGTGTAACCCAGCTTTCCATGGAGTCATTGCCCTTCATAACCTGGATAAGACTCTAGGGTTCTCTCTGAGCTCTGAAGCTGCTTCAAGAAAGCCACATCAGAGGTGAGCTTGATCAGACAAAGAACCTTCCATGGAGCAAGCAGTGTAGGAGGGTGCTGCCTTGAACCAGGGCTCTCACCCATTTACAGCAAGCTTCACATGCCCGCAGAGCCTGAGACAGGGCTCAATTTCACAGCAGTGGAACCCGCTCATGCTTTCTTGCTCAGTGAAGCCCCACACCTTTTGGGGAGAATATAAAGACCATTAAAATATGTCAGTTCTCAAGTTTATGATCTAGTGGAAGAGATGGACAATGTTCCTGCAGTAATAAATGTCATGAGTGGTACATGGTCTAAGGAAGTATGAAAGAACAAGAGATTGCTTTCAATTGGACACATGAAATCAGGTACTATGTAAAGTGTCCAACAAAGTCCCCAGCACTTAGTAAACACTCAATAAATTTTGGCTGTTATACTATGATCAGGATTGGCTTCACATAGGAAGCAGCATTTGAGACAAGGAAGGATTGGCAGACATATTACAGGATGCCCAGTTAAATATGCATTTGAGATAAACAACAGCAAAACACATTTTTAGTATGAATACATCTGAATATTGCATGGGACAAACTTACACTAAAATATATTTGCTGTTTATCTGACATTCAAACTTAACTGGGCATCCTGGTTTTTTATTTGCTTTTTTTTTTTTTTGTGGTATGCGGGCCTCCCTCTGTTGTGGCCTCTCCCGTTGCGGAGCAACGGAGCACAGGCTCCGGACGCGCAGGCTCAGCGGCCACGGCTCACGGGCCCAGCCGCTCGGAGGCATGTGGGATCCTCCCAGACAGGGGCGCGAACCCGGTTCCCCTGCATCGGCAGGCGGACGCGCAACCACTGCGCCACCAGGGAAGCCCAATCCTGGTTTTTTATTTGCTAAATCTGGCAACTCTTAGACAAGAAAATTTGATATGGAGATGAAGATCAGGGAAAATAAATTAGAATGTCCAAAGGTACAGAAACTGGAAAGAAATAATAATTGTTATTGGAGAACACAAAGTGCCATGAAAATACTATTTCTTTCCAGTTTCTGTACCATTGGATATGTGGCAATCTGAGGGCTTTACAAGGATTAACTCATTTATTCTTCATAAAAACATGTGTGATAGGTTATTACTATCCCCATTTTAAAAATGAGGAATCTAGGGTATAAAGAGGTAAAGTAATTTGTCCAAAAGCAGAGCTGGGAAATGATGTAGCTGGAAGTATGAACCTAGGATGTTTGGCTCCAGGGACTGCTTGTTTTAACCATTCTGGATAGAGGAAGCTTATCGAAGGCCTTCAGGATCAGCTCATCACCACAGTCAATCAAAAGTCAGATCAACCAACCATAATTCCTGCATAAAGTGAAATCTCAGTTGTCAGATCTCTGCCGGTGGGCTACAGCTAGCCTGCCTCCACCACCCTCGAGTAGAGATAGGTCCTCCCATGTTCCCCTTTGCATTCCCAAAGTCACCCTGTTCCTGGAATGTGGGATCTTCCACGAACTGGGCTACCTTTGCAACAGCTTATCTGAAGCAAACAAGCTTAGGGAATTGAGCAAGAACTTCTGGGACACCAACTTTACCGAAGGAGCAAGGGATGCAGGGTGCATGTTGACTGTCTCAACGGGACAAAGATAATGATTAATCAGACCTCCTGCTGACTTAAATGGGATGGGAGCTCGACGTGGAGGTAGTCCTCCTTTCTTTCAGCTGGAGTGCTCCTCTTGAGCCAGCCCCACCCACAGCAGAGATGGTTTCTGTGAGGGTCCTCTTCCTGGTCCTGAGTGTGATGGGCACAGTTCAGGTATGGCCTTCTTTATTTCCTCTTCTCTTTCTCTCTGGTGTTTATTTCACAAGGAGCTTGCAGGTCTGAGTCAGCCATGTGTACGTCCTCACACACTGTTAGCTTTATAAGCTGTAGCCAGTGGAGGCAAGTCCCTAGAGGGGCTTGACCCTTCAAGAATACAGGGTAATATCACCCTCAGAGGGAGACTTAGCGGGACCAAAGTGTATAAATTCACAGGGGACTCTTCAACACCTATAGCTTGGTCTTACATTGGATTTTTTCAAAGAGAAGAAATTTTTGCCATCTTTGTTGCTGTTAAGCCTTGGGATTTCTAGTTAACAGAACAGAACATTCTTATGATAAGAATTTTTAACCTAGTTATTATTTTATTGCTCTTTGTCCATAATAAGCAGAACAGTGGTTTAATGTAGCTTTTCTGAAAGGTTGTTTTTGTGTTTCTTTAAGACAAATAAAAGCAAATTAGTTATCTTTGAAAACATATTACATAGCAAAATTGGAAGAGATTAACTGATAGGCAATATGTTTTTTGGAAGCAATTGTATTCTTTTAAGATAATTACAAATATTGCAATAATTCCTAAAGTTTGACTCCAGAGACCTATGCAAAAGAAGAGAAACTTCATTCAACAAGATTTTTCAACTTCTATCTTATAAAAACATGGTAAATATGTTCCAAAATCTCAGTTACTTCCAGACTGTGAATTATTCCATTTTATTTCTTTTCCTTTATTGCTCATAAACCCTAATACCAGAGCAGAAGAAACTAAAGAGTGTTTCTAACATAATTTTCTCCCTTATACAAATAATGAGTAAACATTTTTATGGGAAACAAGACTAATATCATTTGTTAAAGTTATACTTTGCATAATGCATGTTTCATTTATTTCTCCCTTATTGGTATAAATATTTAATTTTTGCCTGGTTTTATTTTTGTGCCATTTTCTTCCAATGTATGTTTGAATTTATGATTTTATTTCTTAGACAAAAAGATTGTACGTGTTCATTTAAATAAGTTGTTCTTGATTGCTTGAGTTAATATTACTATTATTGGGGTATTTTTTTGAATGAGACAGAAAATGTTAACTAATTATAAGAATAAACTACTGAGATTGATAGTCATAAAAATCCTTGTAACTTGGTGTTACAAAATAAAAATAGCTAAAACCTAAAACCAACATTGATTTCTTAGGATATAACATCTTGTTGGAAGAATATCTATATATCCTATTTAACTTGATCACAACAGAAATTTTTTAAAAAAATCTGTATTTCTAATTATAAGGTGTTCCAAAAAAAGTATCAGTCATGGACCATTTTTTTTTTTGCTCTCAGTGTACTTTTTTTCATTTCAAATAAAAAGAAATTATTATGTGAGTAACCCAAAAAGCATTTCTGAGTCTGAATTGGCTACATTTGTGTCCTTGTATATACTTGCTCAAATTATAGACCCATGGGCTTCCCTGGTGGCGCAGTGGTTGAGAATCCACCTGCCGATGCAGGGGACATGGGTTCGTGCCCCGGTCCGGGAAGATCCCACGTGCCGCGGAGCGGCTAGGCCCGTGAGCCATGGCCGCTGAGCCTTCGCGTCCGGAGCCTGTGCTCCGCAACGGGAGAGGCCACAACAGTGAGAGGCCCGCGTACCGCA